>NW_015508535.1:15033-18038 GCF_001515645.1 Sinocyclocheilus grahami | reverse complement strand
CTCTAAGCCCTTCTTTACCCCTTAGTCAAACTGATTACAATACCCGTCATTTGTGGGTCATTGCTAGCAGACAATCTGATATTCACAAACTTAAGTGAATGTAAATTACTTACTGCACTAGAGAAAATCCAACCCAGTGAGCGTTTTGACTAATGTTGGTTAATACAAATGTCTTCAGGCCTTTTCTGTCTGGAGGATGAGTGAATCACCCCCTCAGCAGTGTCAGCATAAAGCCCTCTGAAGTTTATTTAACCCTCAGGCAGCAGGAAAAAAGCTTGCTACTAGTAAGCTCTTGTTTTGTTACACATTTCTAATGAGACATAATCATCAATGAAAACCCACACGTATAGACTTATGCCTACATTAGTACTATCTGTGTTTACATTGCAAATTTGTTAGCATCTTAGCTAACAAATGTGTCCACAGACGTTAGCTAAATATGACAAAACCTCCCTGTGGTGGTTTAAAAATTATTCATAAATGATTAATTGATAAAACACTCCTTCTGTTAGGAGTTATATAGATTTACATAAAACAACAGAAGTCTATGGTATGTCCTCATGTAGATGGTGAGGTTACATTTACCATCATTCAGAGAATTTCCATTGTAAAATCCAGCAATTTCAATAGAAATCCATACGATCAAGAATTTCTTGTGAGGGCCAAAAGGTTCAAAATGCAGATTTGGCGATGATTCAAGTTCATTTTCTAATTTGTCATATTGACCAAAAGAAAGTTGCTTGGTTTGAAAGTGACTTGTAAACTGTGTTTCACATACTGTTACACTATTGACAATAGACTTTTTTGCCCACAAATTTTGTGAAGATTTGACCGATCAGGTTTTGCCTACATTGAACCAAATGTCCCCACATTTGGTTCAGATAGTAGCATCTAAAATCACCTACAATGTGCAAATGAATGGCTTAATAAACATACTAAATAATTCATGGAAATCATCCTTTAGGGGTAGCTACCTCTAGAGAAGACAAATCATTAGCTCAGTATACAAAAACAATAGACGTCTGTGGAAAGTCCCCATCATCACAGTAAAACAAATGTATGTTTGGGTATGTGTGTGTGGTCCTGGTAAACCCTACATTAGGGGGACAAAAGTGTTTTGGTCCCCATGAGGAAACAAGCTTATAAATCATACAGAATGAAATTTTTTGAGAATGTAAAAATGCAGAAAATTCCTGTCAGGGGTATAGGTTTAGGTTTAGGGTGATAGAAAATACAGTTTGTACAGTATAAAAAACATTACGCCTATGGAATGTCCCTATAAAGCGTGGAAACCCAATTTGTGTGTGTGTGTGTGTGTGTGTGTGTGTGTGCACGAATGCAGTATAAAGCGTGGAAACCCAATTTGTGTGTGTGTGTGTGTGTGTGTGTGTGTGTGCACGAATGCAGGTGTGAGTGTGTATTTCCATGTATGTATGGAGTTTGACCCCACATACTTGCTCACCCATCTACAGTATGTGCATGGGCCATAAAGATAATTAAAGATAACTGTCTCTAAAGCAGGAGAAATAATTTGGTTTTGCTACAAAGGAGGAAAATGAGGGACAGGTAACTGATTTCTATACTTATGACAGGTTTATGATGCAGAATGATCATTTTAAGTCCAGAATATTGTGAAACAAAAAGAACATTTATATTCTATTCCATTGTAAATTCCATTGTAAAATGCTTCACACCAGGTTGCGCAAGCTTGTATTTCAATCATGTCTGGAAGAAATATGATGAACTGAAGATAACCTTTTGACCCCCAGAGGTTGAATTTATTTGAGCCTTTTTGCACTTTGAATCATAACCAACAAGAATACATCCATATTAAAATGTATTTATTCATATTAATATTCATACTACTGATGAAAATTAAATAATAAAATCTAAATATTGTTCATATTATATTTATAAATACTTATCATATTATTCAATTGAAAATGAAAATGAATACAAATGAATTATTTTAAAGGGAATATTTATTTATTTTCTTAGATCTTAGATCTAGGCCTCTATCCTTTTAGCTTTAGAAGATCTTTGAAGGTTCTTTATCTTTTGCCAATTTCACTCTTCTGTTTTAATCATTTATAAATCTCTACGTTCTCACAGGGATTATGCGAATGTTCTTCATAATCCTTATTGAATTAAACAATTTCGCTGCGAGTTCCTCATTTCAGAATCCAAGAAATGTTTGTGACACAAAGCGGAGAGTGGTTTACACTTATAGTGTTTGATAAGAAAGAGTCAGAGCACTAATAATTCATGACTCCAGATCAGTTGGCGCCTGGCCTGCTGTCGTTAATCTCAAAGTCTCAAATGTCTCAAAGTTTCAGAAGCAACCATTGATTATTGTTCATGATTTTGTCAAACAGTTAGCGGGAAACTATTTCTGACAAAACTGTCACAGAGCCTTTGCAATCGATGCCTGGCAGCCCTTTTTGGATCGGCCCGTGTCTGATAGAAGAGCTCAGTTCAGACAGGAGGTGATATGCGTGGTGATGGTGCTTTACATCTGGTCAGTAAATGAAAGTGCAATCAAACTCATTATTTTACACATCTAAGGTTCTGCATAAAGAGAGTCATTTATTATAGCACCTTGTACAATGTAAAGTAATGTTACTTTGTAAAATAGGATGTGACAGGTGTATTGCTCAACTGTAGGATCTTCATAACCAGAGGGCTCAGTGATAATCTTCTTTTCCTTTCAAGTGTTTAACGCACGTCTGCACCAAAAAGAATTTCACGACAGACAGATACTAGCATGAAATGAAGGTTTCAAATCACAACAGGCTTTGCAACATAAAGCTTTAGTGTCTTGTGTGCTTTGTATTACGGTATTTGCTTTATTGTTTATGGAGTCATTTCTATACTTCATGGTTTGTTGGTAATATGACAGAATGTTAAACCAGGTTATGAAAACACATGCATCACATCAAATGCCGGCAGGCTATGTAACGTTCTCATGTTGTTATTCCTTCAGTGCACTTGATGTTATTGACTAT
>NW_015508535.1:12507-13461 GCF_001515645.1 Sinocyclocheilus grahami | reverse complement strand
ATTAGCAGATCTCAAAGGGAAATGGCTGTTTGTGGAAAGCATCAGAGATGGAAACATTTTCAGAATCCATTTATCCCGTGTAAAAATAGAGCCAGTCCAATGTCTTATGTGCATGCTTCCGGTTATGTGACAGCATTGCCAGTTGGGAAATAAGTAATATGAAGGTTTATGTGGAAACATGTCTCTGAAACTTCCAAAGTAATGTTTTATATGGCTCGCTGCCTTAAGGTTATTTCATAACAGCCTTTCATTCGTGCTTTCTTTGAAGATGACAGGATTTCCTTTCTTTTTTTCAGTGTAGTTGGAGAATTTACTGAAATGTGGTAATGTGACCTTCTAATGGTCACATTATCTCCTAATGACCTTCATGGAGGTAAATCGGCACTCTTATCACAGCAGGTCGTTGATTATTTGCAATCTGCATTTTATAGACTCTGGAATTAAAATGAATTATGGCACATCTGTTAGTTGCATATCTTGTTCTTCTATCATAACTACTGATCGAATACCAAAATAATTAATCATAGACTGTTATGTCACCAGCGGCAAACACAATGTTTAGAGGATCATGTTTATACCAAACAACCTAGACTGAGCTAAATGCATACACATACAGGAAGTGAACACCACAGTCCATCTAACCTCGCATCTATAAAAAAACATGCACAGCAAGAGCACATCTACAACGCAATTCATAACTAGACAGACAAATAATTACCTTTTCTGGCCCTGAAGTTTCAGATGCCATCAAGTTTCTGTTCTTTAAAATATCATATGTCAAGAAAGTTGACTCCAGATAAAATGTTATATACTGATCACCATAATACCATCTAATTATTCACTATGGTGCACTGTAAATTAAGCATATTAACTACAGTCAAGCCAAATTTTATTCAGATACCTTCAACGTTTCTCACATTATATCACAGTTTATTCGCTATAGTTTAGAAAATG
>NW_015508535.1:8896-12468 GCF_001515645.1 Sinocyclocheilus grahami | reverse complement strand
TAAGTACACAATTAGATAATACCAATTTAGGTCAACCACTTACCACGCAATGCTTAATTTTGTTCATTCTGAGGTGTAAAAAGGTTGCATTAGCAATTAAAGAAAAAATACTTAAGCAAAACATGGTCCGGTCAAAGTGTCTGAATAATTTTTTTATCTCAAATTTTACTGGTAGTCCACTGTATGAAAAATTTTTGGGTTTAATATGTCACAGTTCACTTTATTTTGCTATCCTCACTTACATAAATGAACTATAGTGTCCTGCACCCACTAGTAAAAAAATATCAAAAATTA
The DNA here is from genome assembly GCF_001515645.1 of Sinocyclocheilus grahami. Classification (NCBI taxonomy): domain Eukaryota; kingdom Metazoa; phylum Chordata; class Actinopteri; order Cypriniformes; family Cyprinidae; genus Sinocyclocheilus; species Sinocyclocheilus grahami. The sequence goes on along the minus strand of NW_015508535.1, from coordinate 12,174 downwards.
TATCTGGTGTCTGAATATTTTTTGGTTTGACTGTAGCTCTCAAATCTATAATGAAAATGCCAGTTCCATAATCATATTTAGATTAAATTTGTTACATCCAGTATTATTAAAATTTCCAAAAGCCCTTATCAAGAACAGTATCAGTTCCAAACGCTTGAGACGTTTCCTAAAGTTTGAGTTCCTGTCGAGACAAAAACACTGTTGATGATTAATTGAACAGAATGACACAGGCCAAATCTCAGATGATGAAGAGAGAACAGATTGTTGGCCCAAACAGAGTTCCACCTGCCTGCCATAAACTAAACTAAACCCTGCATCTCTCACCGTGCATACGTGGCTGCAGTGACAGCCTCTGTTTGCAAACTTCTTATGAAGTATTGCCTTATCAGTTTGTAATGACATAAGGGAAAGTAAATAATGACAGAATTAAAATTTTTGGGTGAACATGCACTTTAAAATGCACATTTAAGTGCAATATTGTTGATTCCCAACACCAAAGTGATTTTGAGTATCGATATTAGTAAAGTAAAAAAAAAAAAAACTATAAATATCTAAATGTCCTTTTCTAATTTCTAATTTTAATGAAATATCTGCTTTGGAAAAAATGTCTCTGATTGGGTGCTGCAGTATAAATTTATTATTTTTTATAAAGAGGATGTTCCTTATACAGAGAATGTTCCTCAGTTTAGCAAATGAGCTCATTATGTGAAGCATAAGACACCTCGACCAATATAAGATGCCTGACAGAGAAGAGAAATATAAATAATCTGTAAGCATATTCCCTCACTTCTGCAAGTGATACTAATAAGAATAAGTGCTGGTAGTACAGCAATGCACCCGTTTTTGTTTCAGACTTATTTATGATTTGTCGGAACACATCTGGAACACATCTGCTGGGAGGGAAAGTGTTTAAATGTGCCTTTCCAATGCATACTCCTTGGTACATACTCTCTTTCCCCTGTACGGGAAGAGTCATAACTCTCACACATATGACTGACAGAATATTTCATCTTCAAAGTTCACATTGCTCTGTCTGAACCCTTGAAAGTCCACCATCTAGACACAAATGTATTGCAGAAATACATTCAAAATAAAAACATATCTCGTTATTTATGCCAGAAAAGGAGTGCAAATGACCCTGAATTGTCTTTTTTTTCTCCATTTAAATTGTGCTGAAAAGTATCAATAAAGCAACATTTATGTAATGTTCAATACTCTTAAAGTTTACAGCCTCAAATTAAGTGAATGCAACCTGCAAGCAATTTGAGTATAATGGAAATGTCAGGACAGTTAGGTCATGCCACAGTTGAGATTAATTGGAAAATACAGTATATGGAAGCACTATGTAGCTTTTATGGGCATCTATTATTCATCCGTTCATTTTAAAACGTGATTTTTGTGATCTGTCATTCGCAGACATGAGACGTGACTTATCTGCTATGATACTTTTTAAATAGCATTGCATGAGAGACATGTATTTGTGGCTTTTCAAATAAAAGGGTGTCAGAGCCAACACTTTATAGCTACTTGACCAAGACTGCAGTCTAGGTACGACTCTGTCCATCTCATTTGCAGTATATATACACGACAAAATAAACCGAAGCAGTATATAAATTGGGCAAAGCACAAAACTGCATGTAAATATAATTTCTAGTCTTCACACCCATACGCTCAAGCTTTTAAATGAACAGTTGTTCTCCTAATTTGTCAAATCTTTGTTTTGACAATACACAGCCTGTTCATTAAATTTACTTTGCTAAGTTTTGAGATATGTAACATAAAACACAAATTCATGTGTAAAAGAGATCCTCCCATCATAAAAAGCATTTCCAAGCACCTTTAAAGGGGAATCAAACCTGTTTAATTTTTCATAGTATGCCAGTCCATCCTAAGGTTTAGACAGCTGTGCTGGAGGCTAAATTACATCAAACATATTATGTTCAATGACACAAAGTTCAACACTGGCTCTATTCTTATTCACAGTCAAAGGAAGAGCAGACGTGTGCATGTTTTTATAATCAAAGGCCTAAACCGCCACATACTGCTTTTGGTGTTTTGCTTGATCCTGAGGCCTGTTAGATCATTACACAGATGTTAGAGATGTTACCACAGCAGAAAAGAAGAGGTCTTTATCTTCATCTACCACATCCATCCCATCTGAAGGAAACCTTCCCTTGGGGTCCAGCTCTAGTTACCAACTGTTTATGAACAAAGTCCAGGAGCAGCTCTACCAATCTTAAAACTACTACAATGATAGTATCTAACAGCATTAGTTGTTGTTTCAGAGGCCTAAATGTGAGATAACATGCTTTTCTTTGGCTTGCTATGGGAAATATCTGTCTCAGACATGCATCCTTCTGGCAATGTGTTCATTGGCAATTATATGAGCACTATGGTTTCAGATTTACCTTTGATCTGCACCTTTGATCTCCTCACACTTTTGGCATGGTATGTTCAACACATGCTATAGGCATATTGACCTCTTTATATTGTCAGCCTACAGATTTTGAGTTGATTCTTTTGAATGGTTATAGTTTGGGGGAGGCATCAATTTTCGACGATCAGTTGAGATCATTCACTGATAAATTGACGAAAGTAAATTACAAGGTCCATTAAAGCGACAGCAGGAGAGGTCCTGTAATATATTTACATCAAACCAACCATGTGTGCACTGCCATATGTGAGCTCCATATGCTTTTATAAAACCTGTCACAAAACAGAGAAACCGCTTACTCATACTTGAGCCAATCAAGTGCAATCTGATAAAACTGCAAGCGTGAGGCTATTTTTAGTTGCATGTGGCTTTCTTCAACTAGTTTAGCTGACCACGTGATCTTTCCATAAAACAAGCTGAGCTGTACAACAAGGGTATAGTGTTGGCTTTTGTGTAGAAGGATAAGTCTGTTTATTTTATGGGAAAGCAAGCAAAACCACTTGTTTGTGTAATGGAATTAGCCAGATTCAGACGCATAAACATGCGAAATGCTCATTTAGATAATCACATTCTGTCAGTGTGAATCAAACCATCCTCCCTTTCGGCCAACTGACTGAAACATCCTGTGAATGCTGTGAACAAACACATTATAATGTGAACCATTTTTTGTGCACACTTCTACAAGTTCAATATTTAAAAATACAATAGTTACTATTTTGCCATTATTAATTATGTATAATGTAATAAGATTGTTGTACATCTGTTGAATTGCCTAAATTAAAATAAAACATTCAAATTTCAGATACATAATAACATTTTCAGAATTGGGGGGGGGGGGGGGGGG
>NW_015508535.1:0-8886 GCF_001515645.1 Sinocyclocheilus grahami | reverse complement strand
ATTGATATTAAAACCATGTCACAGTTACTGCAAAATGTGCCTCCTATATTTGATGAATATTTAATGTTAATGCATTTTTGTGTGAATTGAAATGTCACAGCCATTGAGAAATGACTATTACATTTATTGCAACAATAAACAGCGCCATTAGATGATGAAAGGTTAGTGTAATCATTAGTCTTTAATCTAATGTCTTTGTTTATGGCCTGCTTGTGTTGCATGAGCTAAATGTTTGATAGGAATAAATGTCTCTAATTAACACTCCATATGGTTACCATTAAGATTTCACTGCCTAATGCACTGAATGAACACAACATGAGCCAAACAAAGCCATGATATTGAGAGCTTGTTTGTGTGGCTGTTTGGATACAGAGGCTCATTGTGCTTCTGCACTGCAGTTCAGGTGTAAAATATGAAACAGTTACAATATCCAAAGGTTTTCATGTCCAGAAGAACAATAAACAAAATAATACACTGCAACGGGAAAGATTAAAATATAAGAGAAAGTCTCCCATCTCTCATTCCTTTAATTAAATGTGCCACCTACTAGTTTAAAGAAAGAAAACAGCGGCTCTTTGATAAAGACATATGTACATTAAATTATATGTGCTTACGAATTTACACACACCCACAAATATTCATAAAACGTTAAGTCAAATATTGCTATAAAACTTGCTCCTGTAACATTCTATTGCTGCATTATTTATTAACATTTTGGCTTCAGTGTTTTTAAGGAAGAAACCGTGTGCTTCACAGTGAAGTTCAAAAGTAAAAAATAAAAATAAAAAGCATGCACATCTTTGGTGCTTGACTATGTAAAGTAAATCAAGAAAAAGTAGCGTGTCAACATTTTCTTGATTTACTTTAATAGTGAAGATTAATAGTGAAACGTACTGAAATTACATATGGGTGAATCTCACAAAAGCACATAAGGAACATGTCTGGGTCATATTTCACCCTAAAATTTAAAGAAATAAATTTTATTGGCCTTAAATATATTCCATATATTTAAATTTGAAATATATTTATACATTTAATTGTAGTATTTCCTGTATTGCTTTTTATATACTGTTTTAAATATTAATTAAAAAAATTAATTACTAAGAATCTAATGACTCACCACTGAGAATAATTGGAATTTAAAAAGCAATACTCAAAAGTAAAACATCCAAACACATTACATTAAATATGAACAAACATCATTAAAAGAATCACTTTTTTCTATTTGATTTTAGGGTGAAATTTATGGAAGCCAGTTTCCATCACAGAATTTAAAAAAAAAAATGTTTAATAAAGGTAATTGTGTCTTTTTAACTCACAATTTTGACTGACTGACAAACTGATCTGACTGAGAATTCAGAATTATAAGACAAACTCATAATTTTGAGAAAAATTTCAGATTTGCAAGATGTTAACTCAATTTCGAGAATTTTTTTTTTTAGATGTTAATTCACAATTGCAAGAAAAAAAGTCAGAATTGTGAGATAAAAATGTGCAATTACTATTTTCATTTTTATTCCATGCCACAAACAACTACAAAAAAAAAAAATGGATTATGAGATGTTAACTCAGATTTCTGAGAAAAAAAGTAAATGTAAATGCGAAATGTAATCGTGGAATTGTGAGATGTAAACTCTTCGGCTTCCATAGAAAAGTGACCTGGACATGTATGTGAAAGATTCACTTAACCCAGTGCAAAAATATTACAGTCCATAGCAATGTGTTGGTTAAAATAAAAAGATTAAAAGTCTACACTCATGAGCTAATAGTCCTCATCTTCATTTATATTACTGTGGTCAGGCATCACGTAGACAGACTTGCTCTTCTTCTTGCGGCCTTTGGCGTTCTCTAGCTCAGGTACTGATGTTAAAGACAGATAGGCGGCTATGCTGCTCCTCACACCGTAGCTCATCATGTTATCTTTGCAGTCCGCATTATCCAGCTCGTTTGGGCTCATCAGCTGTGACCTATTCATGCGGAGAAATACCAGTCACTCTATACAAGCTCAGCAAATGGAGGAAATGCTTAGCAGCATCTAAAAAGACAGAGACGTACTTATTCACTTTCTTCCAATCCAAGTTACGGCGCATTACCACAGGAGGCGCTTCCTGGGATGTGCTCTGGGCAGGGTTGGACAGAGCTAGACACGGAGCGCTGAGAACACAACATATACCATCCGATGAGTCTGAGGGAAACCAAAACACATTAGCATTAATGTATCACATACTCTTTCCACATTACAAGCAGAATATGAGAGTTTTGTCTTTAGCTCTCACCAGAGTAGTGATTGACCATGTCCTCCAGACATTGAAAGGTAAGCCGTGGGGAGATGTAGTACCAGCTATTAGTCAGACGGAATATTTTATAGTGCTTTATGGTCCTGTGTCTCACAGAGAGAGAATATACACCTGCATGGAACAGCACTTATGACTGCATTGTCTTTTTCACTTGCACTTGACACTTATTGCCGTAATGTGTGTGAATGGAAAACTTTCTGTGTTTAGTATGCAACAGTAGAAGACACTTCCAGGTACTTACCTCTTTCTCTCGGACTTTCTCTAATTAGGAATGATCCAACACCGTTACCAGGCAATGACAAAAGCTCTTCTGCCTTCTGTCTGCTAATCCCCTCAAACAGCCATCTTTAGAAACATAACATAGTAAAGAGGAAATGATGTTAACAACTGAAAACAATGACTTCACAATTCAGTATAAATGAAGGTCTTATATAAATAACAATGTTCTCCATAAATAAATGTTTGCTGGTGTTTCACATGATATGGTTTATAAACTGTATGCAATAAAATCAAAAGAAGTTCACTACTATTCAAAAGTTTTGGGTCAGCAACTTTTTTTTTTTCAAAGAAATTATTGGTATTCAGCAAGGACACATTAAGCAAAAATGACAGTAAAGACATTAATGATATTAAAAATGTTTCAAATAAATGCTGTAATTAAATGCTCTTTTTAAAACTTTCTATTAATCAAAGAATCCTGAAGAAATGTGTTATGTTTTCGACAAAAGCAGCACAACTGTATTCAACAATTGTAATAATAAAAAATATTTATTGAGCAGCAATTCATTATATTAGAGTGATTTCTGAAGGTTCATGTGACAATGAGGATTCATTTAATTTAATTAACATAGAAAATTATTTAAAATTGAAATGATATTTCACAATATTACTGTTTTACTGTATTTTGATCAAATAAATGCAGCCTTGCTGTGCATAAGAGATTTCTTTTGGAGAAAAAAAACCAAAAAAACTTACCTACCCCAAACTTTTGAATGGTAGTGTAAATAAAGCCTTTATAATATTCTGAAAGAGATTACAGGAAATTGTCTCTAGCGACATTTATGATTCGGTACTTATTGTATTATGTCCAGATGTTATTTTGAATTTGGGAATATATTTCTGGGATCATCATGAAACATACATCAATGAGGATAATTAGTCTAAAATTACCCATGATAAACCTTTGCCACATAATTACTTGGAATGTAATTCTCAGTTCCTGTTTGAAGAGAACGGACTTTCCACCAGCAACCCTCTCTGTAAAGCATTGACGAGTAAATAAATAGTCATTTTATGGGTTGCATGCGTATACATATATTAATTAAAATAAAAATGAAATATGCATTTCACAAACTGCTGATGCATTGTATATTAGCAGGCATTTATTGTTATATAGCATCAAACATGTTGTATTTCACCGAAAGAACACTTACTCGGAGAGACCTTTGAGTTTGTCCCCTATCCTAAAGATTGGTTCACTAATGTCTCGACATGGGTAATCAGTGAGCACCACAAGACTGTCACAGTCTGTAAATGTAGATGAACAAACAGTACAAATAATGTCAAAGACCCACGCTAATACACATTTAAGCAACAGACCTCCCATACAGCAGGTGACGAACCATAGCTTACCTTTAAACATTGTGTCAGAGTTGTTAGGCTCTGGGTTTGTCTTTTCCTGCCTCATCACATTGCCCATGATGGCCGTTTAGAGGCCGCAGCTCTACAGATGCTGGAATGTTAAAGGCACATTTCAGTATGTGTTCTGCATCTGATAGTCTAACAGCTAATGCAACAGCTGTTTAAATTTTGCAACTTCCTCTCAGCTAATGAGCTATCTCTACCAAAAAATAGAACAGGGAAGCTGCAGAGAGCCCAAGTCTACCACTATTTTCCACTTAACTTCTTCCTGACAATGTCAGTATTTAACTCGCATTTCTACAGTGCAAAATTGAACTTATTTTTTTATTTTTTATAAAACAATTTTTTTCATTGCTTTATTTTTTTCTGATCTTTTTATGGTTATTTATTTCTACCTTTTTAAAACATTTGTTAGATGTTTAAAACACATGGAAAAAATGCATTTAATTATAGCCATAAATTGCCTTGTTTGTTTGGGTCTCATCACTTAAAATGCCATTTTGCATCACAGGCCTATAACCAACCTCAACATTACGTCTGCATTTTGATATAAATGCATAGAAGTGGTATGTGCACATTTTTTATTGCTCAGAAATTCTTAATGTAATATTTTGTAAACATGATAAATCAAACCATGGATAGAGGGAGATTACTGGAAGTAACTAAATGGATAAGACCCAAACAGCATCCTTACACTTGACACTCTTTTTAGCGAAACGCCGTATGAATGTCAAAACTCCATTTTATTTCCCACTCCACACTAACAGAAATATGCTAGGCACATAAATTAGTTTTCTTACCTCTCACTTGAAGCAGTTAAATATCCATGTTTCCTCCAGAGGGCAAAGCTTCAGTTCTGGCTGGCTGCTCCCAATAAAGTTGAAGCAGGTGGTTCAGAGTAAAGAATACTGCCCTGGTCTCAGACCGAAGGCCAGCAGTATGAGCAGTTGTGTTGTGAGTGGCCTGCACTGCTCTGCAGACTTATCTAAACTGAGCGATGGTCTACTGAAAACAGGACATAGCCACATACTTCCTCTGGTAAAATGACGAAGAGTTCCCTAACCTTGTTTTCCTTCATCCCCTCAATGTGCAACAACAGAAATGATTATAAATTCTTAATACAAATAAAAATACAGTACAGCAAATTATTTTTTTTATGCAAATAAGTACAGTTTGCAATGTTTACGCTGAGGTTTACGTTTTAAATACGAGATTTTAGTGCTCTCAGTATCATAGTGTTCAAATGGGTGTTGTGCAACTTCCTGTATATGGCATTAGTGGGTGAATGTCTGGGTGTGAGTGCGTCTAGATGTGTGAATTTCTGTCTCAGAAGCATAACGCCTATAGCCACACATTAAAATGGCTTTAATGATACAAAATGTAGTGCTAAACATTAGCTTTTGGCATTAGCCTTAGTGTTTTTATTATCTTTATTTAAGTTTTTATATGACACTGCAGATCCACCTATATGATTTACTATAAAAGGTGGCTACACAACTGAGAATTTAGCATTTGTTCTCCAAATAAGAGGCCATTTTTGTACATTTTTAGACATCAGCTGGAAAAAAGGAAGTGTGTCTGTTCATGCATGAGTGTTTATGCATTCCACATGCTACTAATACATGTGAAAAAATTAACACTATACAACCATCCCAAAACCTTATGCCTCTGGAGACCTGCAATATACAATAAACTCCATTAAGTTTTACATCTGATGATGCAAACTGCAAAACGCTTAAAGGTGTCCATTTATTTTACTGCATTGAAATCACCACCATATCAACCAGTTGTATTCTTTGGACTGCAAAACTAAAAGATACGTGGCAGATGATTTGAGAGTATTTCTGCTTTCTAAATGTCCCTTTTTGTGCAAAACTATGAATATTCAACTAACTGCTGGCTCTGTCTAAGTACCTCATTTTCTCTGGTTCAGAGTCTTGAACTTCTCTTATTTTTATAGTTTCATAACTTTGTTATTAGCAGAAACACATGAAATTAAATAAATAGAGTTAAATATGTTAATAGTTTTAAACACACTTTTAAACAGTTTTTCAAGAAGTTGATACCTAATGATGCAACATTTAAATTTGTTGTCAGTCTGGCTGCAACGACCTTCCAGTTACCCTGTTTCCTGTACATTTTCACAGTTTCAGACAGGTCGCAGGATTCATTACCGCTGATGCACTCATCAAAGTTTAAAATTATGCATAGTTTAGAGGCTGAAAATACGTCAGCATTTGTGCGTTTAGAGGCTGAAAATACGTCAGCATTTGTGCGTTTAGAGGCTGAAAATACGTCAGCATTTGTGCGTTTAGAGGCTGAAAATACGTCAGCATTTGTGCGTTTAGAGGCTGAAAATACGTCAGCATTTGTGCGTTTAGAGGCTGAAAATACGTCAGCATTTGTGCGTTTAGAGGCTGAAAATACGTCAGCATTTGTGCGTTTAGAGGCTGAAAATACGTCAGCATTTGTGCGTTTAGAGGCTGAAAATACGTCAGCATTTGTGCGTTTAGAGGCTGAAAATACGTCAGCATTTGTGCGTTTAGAGGCTGAAAATACGTCAGCATTTGTGCGTTTAGAGGCTGAAAATACGTCAGCATTTGTGCGTTTAGAGGCTGAAAATACGTCAGCATTTGTGCGTTTAGAGGCTGAAAATACGTCAGCATTTGTGCGTTTAGAGGCTGAAAATACGTCAGCATTTGTGCGTTTAGAGGCTGAAAATACGTCAGCATTTGTGCGTTTAGAGGCTGAAAATACGTCAGCATTTGTGCGTTTAGAGGCTGAAAATACGTCAGCATTTGTGCGTTTAGAGGCTGAAAATACGTCAGCATTTGTGCGTTTAGAGGCTGAAAATACGTCAGCATTTGTGCGTTTAGAGGCTGAAAATACGTCAGCATTTGTGCGTTTAGAGGCTGAAAATACGTCAGCATTTGTGCGTTTAGAGGCTGAAAATACGTCAGCATTTGTGCGTTTAGAGGCTGAAAATACGTCAGCATTTGTGCGTTTAGAGGCTGAAAATACGTCAGCATTTGTGCGTTTAGAGGCTGAAAATACGTCAGCATTTGTGCGTTTAGAGGCTGAAAATACGTCAGCATTTGTGCGTTTAGAGGCTGAAAATACGTCAGCATTTGTACGTTTAGCGGCTGAAAATACGTCAGCATTTGTACGTTTAGCGGCTGAAAATACGTCAGCATTTGTACGTTTAGCGGCTGAAAATACGTCAGCATTTGTACGTTTAGCGGCTGAAAATACGTCAGCATTTGTACGTTTAGCGGCTGAAAATACGTCAGCATTTGTACGTTTAGCGGCTGAAAATACGTCAGCATTTGTACGTTTAGCGGCTGAAAATACGTCAGCATTTGTACGTTTAGAGGCTGAAAATACGTCAGCATTTGTACGTTTAGAGGCTGAAAATACGTCAGCATTTGTACGTTTAGAGGCTGAAAATACGTCAGCATTTGTACGTTTAGAGGCTGAAAATACATCAGTATTTGTACGTTTTAGTACCTGTAAAAACGTAAGTAAATGTACGTTTTATAGAACCACATATTATGTAAAATACATACGAATTATCATGCGACTATAACAAAAGAACATTTTTATTTGGCGGATTGACATTCTTATTATGAGAAGAAAAGTATAGAAACTTGAACATATTATTTTTCAAAGACTTATACAGGCCTTGGAGAACACCATGTTTTATCAATTGTTTTCTTTTTTTTCTCGAGTCTGTCGAACCACCTACTGTATAGGTGATGTAAACTCTGAAATCCATCTTAAATATGAAAGCTGACAGAACTTCCTGTCTCTAGACAAAAAGGTTGTCCTTGCGGAGAACATTCTGCACTCTGCTTTTTATAAAAGTGGCATTGGGAGCCCTGTTCATGAAAATCCACCGTCAGGATTAAGAACCACTGCTTTAGAACATTGATTTTGAAACTTGTGAATCCATTAGAATCGTTAGAAGACAGAATAGTGATTCATATATGAATAGATTTTTTCGTGCACCCCTAGTTTTGATGGCATGGCAACAACTCTTCCTCTTCTCTAAAGCAGCGCAACATGGCCTCGGCCCCTTTGCTGCATGTTCCCGGGGGGCTTGTGTAAATTTCAGGGTTTGTGATGTCACCAACCCAGGTAAGTAGCTCGTTGTAGTCCCTACCAGCCATATTTGTAGCCATTAAACTGCCATAATTTTAAAAGACGATTTAAAATTCAAACGATCTTTTTTTATCATTCATAAAAGATGATTTACCAGAATTTATTTAGCAGAAAATGTAAACACATTTCATAGGGCCTTAAAAATGTAATTTTTGTTCATCGGATGCCCATTTTCCACAAGTTGATATAATTCTTTAGGGTCTTAAAGGGTTAGTTCACCCAAAAATGAAAATTAGCCTGTGTTTTACTCACCCTCGAAGCATCCTAGGTGTATGTGACTTTCTTCTTTCAGACGAATCCAATCGGAGTTATATTACAAGACAACCGAACACCTGCTTAACCCCATTGTAAGGCTTGGAGAGAACAGGACAATTTTTAATATAACTCCGACTGGATTCATCTGAAAGAAGAAAGTCACATACACTAAGGATGCTTCGAGGGTGAGTAAAACACAGGCTAATTTTCATTTTTGGGTGAACTAACCCTTTAATGAAAAGTCTATAACATACTTTGGTTAAAATTTCTCAATGGTAGTGTAAAACAACACTCTTTTAACCTGTCAAAAACGGCTCTTGTTCACAGCAAGCCGTTATGGTGCATTTCCCTTTAAATGCTAATGAGCTCCTCCACTCACCCCGCCGCTCTCTTCTGTGAGGTGACACGCAGTTCTCTGAGAGACTGTAAACTTTAGCCGCATTCACAATCACATTATTAGGAAAGGTGATTTGCAAAATTCATTAATAAACTTATACTCACTTCTTCTGTAGGTGAGGCTGGATCAAGAATG
>NW_015508534.1:20824-21726 GCF_001515645.1 Sinocyclocheilus grahami | reverse complement strand
TTCCCTTTGAGCTAAATTATTGACCTGTTTCCCTTACAACACTTACTAAAAATAAAGCTTCAGCACATTTCATTTTAATGTTATAAAAACACGGAAGTGAATAAATAACAACTGAAGATTAATTTTTAGGTGAACTGTCTCTTGTGGTAAAGAAGTACACTTTAGCATATATAAAAAAAACTAAGAAATAAAAAATATATACTTAAGTGCAAGTTGAATGTAATCTTTTCAGACACTTAAGTGAATGTTAATTGCAATTAAATTGAAATGTACTAGTATTAAATGCAGTTAGATAACTGAACTCTCTGTACAATCTGTATTAGTGCTAGATAAATAAAGGTGTCTTGACCTGAACTTTAGAATGTTTTTTGACCCGCTTAAGTAGGACTTAAGTACATCTTTATATGTAATTGCATAATTACTTCATACTGTCGTTAAAATATGGCTAAAGTGTACTGTCAAATGTACTGATGAACATTTATAGCAAACTAAAATTTACTTTTTTCATTTCTATTTAAACTTGTCTCATGTATTTAAAAATATTTTTAATGATGAATTTTAAAACATTTAAAATATAAAAACTATAAAATGTAATATTGAAAAACACACTACAGTTCAAATTAAAATCAAGTAGTCTATATGTGTTTGTCATTCAACACTTCAAAATAAGTGTACTTACTGTATTTTAAGGCTGTCACTTACAATTATTTTGGTAATCGGTTGATTATTCTGACAATTAATCGGTAATCAGATATTTTTTTGTGTTAATAAAAATAGAACAATAAACTTTAAAATGACTTAAAATACACATATAACAGCAATTAGGCAATAATTGGTTCAAATAAAATATAAATTTTATAATTTTATAATCGAGTACTCAAATTTAATCAAGGTATCGTGAG
>NW_015508534.1:16916-17994 GCF_001515645.1 Sinocyclocheilus grahami | reverse complement strand
CAGCAAACCTTTTTAAATATTTTGATAAATTACTGAAAAAAAATTTACAAATTACATTTTAAACCATTTAACTTGTTGTATTAATCGGTCAAAAATTCTTACGGTCGGTTAACGGTTAACTGGTTAAAATGAATATCCCTTGATTGGACCCCATTGACTTTTACTGTACAGTATGGAAAAGATTTTTTCAAAATACCTTCCGCAGAAGAGAAGAAGGCATACAGGATTGAAACAAGTTGAGGGAGAGTAAATGTTGGCAGAATGTTCAGTTTCCCTTTAATTTTTCCAGGGGAAATTTACAAGTCGAATCTCATCCTTGAAATCACGGTCAACAAGCCCAGTATGCTTCGATATTCTCAAGAACTATATAAAACGAATAAACTATATTAAAATATATACAATTTTGAGCATATTGTGCCAGTGGTAGGAACCTGCTTCACTCCTGCTGAGAACAGCTACAGTATAACTTCAAGAGCCTCCAGTTTATTAATTTAACCAATATTTTTCCTAGCGGCAGAAAAAAGGAGCTTGTGCAATCCCAACGGGAGTGGGATCTTAGCTATTTGTAGATTTGAACCCACAGGGTGAGATGGTCTCTCAGATATACTCCATAAAATCATAAAGATAAAATCATATATGGAGGGTCAAAGTGGCCTGATTTCTCAATTTTGCTGTACACTGTTGTGATAATATGTTCTGGAGTAATGCATATGGAAGAGTGCTGAAGTGTTTTATAATGTCAAGAAAAAAAAAGGCTTCGTTCATGAAAGAGCTAGATTTAACCAGGATTCTGGTGCACAGGTGACCCCCTTTCAGGTCAGACAATGTTTCAGCACTCAGTTGCTCAGAAGATGGACACATTTGGGAAATTACAATGTACATACTTTGGGTTCTGCATATATAGTTTTGCTATATAGGTTTTGTTCAAACAAGATGTGCACCAATACTTCTTTTAAAAACAGTTAGAAAAACTTAATTATTCTAAACCTTTGACTGGTATAGTGTTTTATATATATACAAAATCAAAAAAGTAAAAAATACCAAAATAGAATGCTTAACACAAGCTAAGCATGCTCAG
>NW_015508534.1:13954-16511 GCF_001515645.1 Sinocyclocheilus grahami | reverse complement strand
ACTATATTCCACATTTTAGTATAATAATAAACAAAATATATTCTTATCATTAGGTGGATATGAAGAGCTCGCAAGTAAAGTAACGAAACTGCGCTCGTCCACTTAATCTCTGCAGAGTTTCGAAGCATGATTTATCTCCTTTTTCCCCCATGTTTTCTAAGGTATGAAATATTTAGATGATCCGAACACATCAATATTAACGGGTACATTAAATATACAAGTGCATTAAAAGTTTAAACTGTTTTATTTGTGACCCAAATTAAAATGTTCAAATTGCCTTTAAATAGCAATTCCCGTTTGCTCTCATTTTTTAATTATTGAAAGCTCCAGTTATTGTATCTAAAATTGTTTATAATGCTGTAATTGACTAGCTTAATTATGGTGACTTCACTGAATATTGAGAGTTGCACAAGGTATATGATGTTGTGCAGTACTATATAATAGAGTCAAGGCTAAAGGGTGTTATTATGCATGAGGAGGTAGAGGGAAGTGTTTTTTCCCCCCATTTTCGGAACATCTCAAACATTGCAAGCAACTGCTTCTACACTGCTGTGAACACTGTTATATAATTTCTTCATAAGTATGTTTTATATTTTATTGCCAGAATGGGTAAAAGACCAGTGAACACAATGAAAGTGCGAGAACGTATTATTTCTGTGGTTCTCAGCATGACCCACTGCATACAGGTATGTACAACAACAAAGAACTTCAAATGGCAAAAAGGAGCCAAGACTTGCTCTGCCAAAAATCTATATCTCTTGAACAAATAAACGCAAGAGGAGGCCAAGCAATTTGTTTAAAACTAATTATTTTTGCAATTATCTTTGATGCCAGGAGTCTCACAGAAATTACACAGTTCATGTGTAAATAGAAATTACTGAACATATTAAAATGCTGGTAAATCTTTGTAGACTTAAAATTGGAAGACCTTTAAGGTCTGTTTGTTTTTCAATTTTTTAGAGACAGAGCAAAAGTTGGCTCACTTGGAATATTGTAGTTGATCCGAAATAACAATGCATTATTCATGTACTAGTTCAGAGAGTTGCAGCATTGTGCCTGTTCTAATGCATCCATTTATTCTGTTTGAAAAGCAGCATGAGCATGTTGTAGGTCAAGCTGTGAAAACAACGTGACATCATGGTGGCTTCAGATTTGCTGTGCAATTATTAAGTAACAAGTTATTGTCTTTATGTAAAAATATATAAGATCTTGCAACACTTCAGTAAGATCCCTTTAGAGTTAAAATGCTTCAGATGGTGCAGTCACAGACACTGCCAGCATAATTTATGCATGTAGCTGCAGCGAAAAACAGTATTACAAACAAAATTGCACACACTGAAGCCACATCCATCTTCCTTTATTTCAATTGTATTGTCAATATGTAGAGATAAGCATGGTTAATAGTAAAAGCCATTCTTTATATCATTCTGAGAATAAATCAGAAAAACTAGGACCCATGAGACCTGTTCATTATTAATATAATTGAGAAGCCACAAGTACACATGGTTGTCAAATTCAATTACATTTTTGCTTGAGTTGTTCCAGGATCAATTTTTAAAGCCTAGTTTAACATTTTGAATCTTTAAACTGAAATAAGAACTTTAAATTAAAAAATGAACAATCACATTGTGTCTGAGTTATTTTTCCATTGTGCAAGTCTGCAAAAATAATAGATTACATATGGACAGAAATAGCAATTAAAAATGCTATTCTAGAAAGAATAAATAAATAAAAATACAGTGAAAGGAAAGCACACTGACACTTCATTTATTAGCAGACAAGTTCTGAATAATATTCTACAGGTCATTGGCACTATATGTCAGTCATCCTACTTTTCAACATGTTAAGAAAATTAAGTTATATTAAAGGCATTTAGATTCTCTTATCCAGAGAAGCTTATAAAAGTAATTTAGTATCATATTCAAGACCACAGAGATCAACAGATGGCAAGCATGCATTTTGGCTAGAACCTGCTAGAAAAGAAGTGCAAAATGCAAACACAAACCAGTGCTATGAGTATAATAAGCCTAATACAGCTAGTACACAACCTAGTGAGAATCAAGTACTTCCGAAAAAGAGGATTCTTGTCCAGTGTGACACCAAGATTCTTGGCTTTCCGAGTGTGTGAGATGGCTGGGTTGTCTATTGAAACGACAAGGTCTTGGCAAGGGTGCTTCGTGGCCAGATGAACAACAACTCGTTTTTTTGATCAATTCGGTTTTAGATGATGGGTGTTTATCCAGGCAGAAATGCTTGGCAGACATGCAGTGATTCATGAGGAATCTGGTTGTCAGAGGGTGGAATAGAGAGAACTAATTCAATATCATCTGCAAAAGAATGATGGGGGAATCTATGAGAGCTAGCCATGAGTGATGGCTTTACTAAGTGGTTTGGTGTAAAAGGGGATATGAGTGCTGATCCCTTAGGAATTACAATTGTGGAACTATAGTTGGTTTGGAAATAAAGTGGAGGCTTTCTGTGATGTCTGCTAGGTTCTGTTTACCCAGTTCACTGCGAGAAGGATTTGGTGATTCATAGTAGGGCTGCAAAATAGATT
>NW_015508534.1:10514-13894 GCF_001515645.1 Sinocyclocheilus grahami | reverse complement strand
AGGTTTCTTACAGTACCTGGGTTGCGAAACATATTAGTCAGTAAAGTTTAATAAATTAAAAAGTTTAGAGAAATCTATGTGAGACCTGTGCTGGCAAAAATTAGTTATTTTTATTTTTGCATTCTCTGATAAAAGACCTTCAAAAATGATGTATGATTTGTTGGAATCGGATGAAAAATGACTGAGCTACACCATTTGAAGTCGATGGAGTCAGCAAAGTAAATTTAGAGAAAAAAAAAAAAAAAAAAAAAAAAAAAAAAAAAAAAAAAAAAAGTGTGGGTTTTATTTTTTTTTTTTTTTTTTTTTTTTTTTTACATCTTATTTACTTTACATCTAAACATAAGCATTCATGTAAGAAAAACAAATAGTAAAATGTAAATCACAACAAGTGTGTTCATGACAAATACAGTCAGGTCCTTATATATTTGCACACTGACACAATTTTCATAATTGTGGCTCTGCATAATACCAACATAGAATTAAATTGAAACAATCAAGATGAAATTGAAGTGCAGACTTTAAGCTTTAATTCAAGGGGTTGAACAAAAATGTAATATTAAAAGCTTAGGAATTACAACCATTTTTATACACAGTTCCCCCCTTTTCAGGGGGTCAAATGTAACTGGACTAATAAATATAATCATAAATAAAATATTTTTTATTTAGACTGGGTTTCCTCCTTTGTGATGCTTTGCCAGATCCTTACGGCAGCTGACTTCAGTTATTGTTTGTTTGTGGGTCTTTCTGCTTTTAGTTTTGACTTTAACAAGTGAAATGCATGCTCAATCGGGTTGAGATCAGGAGATTGACTTGGCCATTGCAGAATATTCCACTTTTTTACCTTCAAAAACTCCTGGGTTGTTTTTGCTGTATGTTTAGGGTCATCGTCCATTTGTACTATGAAGCGCCACCCAATCAACTTTGCTCCATTTGACTGAATCTGGGCAGAGAGTATATCCCTATGCACTTCAGAATTCTTCCGGCTGTTTCTGTCTTCTGCCATGGCATCAATAAACACCAGTAACCCAATGCCATTGGAAGCCATGCATGCTCATGCCATCACACTGCTCCACCATGTTTCACAGATGATGTTGAATGCTTTGGATCATGAGCTGTTCCAAGCCTTCTCCATGTTTTTTTCTTCCCGTCATTCTGGTACAGGTTGATCTTAATTTCAGCCATCCAAAGAATGCTTTTCTAGAAGTGATCTGGCTTTTTTAGATGTTTTTTGGCAAAGTCTAATCAGGCCTTGTTTGCTCTCGTGAAGTCTTCTCTTGATTGTAGACTTTGGCAGTGACACACCTACCTCCTGAAGAGTGTTCTTCTCTTGGCTGGATGAAGTGAAAGGTTTTTTTTTTACCATGTAGAGGATCCGCCGATCATTCGCCACTGTTGTCCTCTGTGGACGTCCGGCCTTTTTATGTTGCGGAGCTCACCAGTGCATTCTTTTTTTCTCAGAATGTACCAAACTGTTGATTTGGCCACTCCTAATGTTCCTGCTATCTGGAACTGCTATCCTGTACATGGCGTGGGCTTTTGAGTCCCTTGAAAGAGGGCAGCGCCATCTTGGCAGCGCGTCACGTCACTCCCGGATAATCGAAAATGGGCAAAAAGGCGGGAGCTGGTTGCTGAAACCATGCCCACCTAGCTCGACGGCAGTGACAGCAGCGGCGATCCACCTGTTACTCAAGTGGCCACGCCCTTAATTATGCAGAACTTTAAGGCTTAATATAATTTAAACGGATGACTTATAAAAAAATTCACCCCCTCACAGTTGTCATGAAGAGCAAAAATTAGCTATATAAACCAAAATAATTTTTTGAACCAGGCTGTAAACATGTTTTTTTTCTGCTGTAAAGTTAGGCATTTTAACATGGGGAGTCTATGGGATTGACTCCCTTTTGCAGCCAGCCTCTAGCGGCCAGTTGATGAATTACAGTTTAAGTCACTTCCTTGTTGGCATCAAGAGAGAGAGGGGGAGGTTGCCGCTTGGTTCAGACTTGATTATGTTGCCATGGATGTATTGTTTGGGACAGGGTAATGAATGTGTGTTGGATACGTACAGCACTGGATGCTGGACTCGTTCCTAGCCTGTGCCACGGCTTGAATAAATCATGCAAATCAAAGCCTTATTGTTTTTGTGTTTAGAACTTTATTTCCACTGGCATTGTTTGTTGTTATGTGGCGATGACTTTGAGTGCATCTCTTTCTTTAATGATTTGATTTTGACTGTCAGTATCGTGTTTAGTGTGTGGAATGTTAAAGATGTTGTTTGCCGAATTGAAATCTTGGTTTATTTTATGTGTCTCAAGATGTTTTCTTCTGCAAAGATCCTCATTAGATCTCATTACTAAAAAGTTATATTCTAAAAGTAACGAAAAACACGTGACCCATTAGATAAGCATTATTTGTCCAGAGGTTTGCAAGGATAATTTGTCTCTTTTATGTGGTTCAGTTGTCTGACAGTTTTTGGAGTGATTGGCTTTCCCTGGAGCTCATGACTAAAAACAAGATGATGAGGAATGATTACTAAAAGAAGTAATTTGACTTTTCTCTGTTAAGCACTTAATATCAATCTGTCTTATCACTTGTGTGGCAGTGATTATCTCTCCGTGTGCCACCATTGTGCCAAAAGTTTTCAACCCCTGATGTAGTGCTTAATTTCCTGAAGTGGTCTAAGATTTTCAGACATTTAAATTGGCTTAATGCTGACTAAAATTAAAGTAGGCATTGAGTAGAAATCTTGGCCTCAGTTTATTCACAGCCCTTTGCGCTAAGACATCAACAGCTAAAGAAAAATGCCAATTTCTTTCCGTTTGGCTGGCTTCAATGCAATTTCTAGAAGTGATGAGTGCGTTTTTATTATTCAGCCAGGAAATAAATGTTGAAACACTCACAACAAGGTAATACTCTCGTCAACTAAACCTTCCCAACTTCTACACTAAGGATTTTCTTTGATAGCAGTCACTGTTGACCTTCGTGACAGTCGCATGTTTCAGACTGTAATCATGCTCTGCATCGATTGCCTGACTCTCTCAGTGCATCAGGGTCTGCCGTTCCCCAACACTTCAGGGACTCTTCAAGGCTGTTGAAATGAAATCCTGCTTCTTCTTCTACACCACGCAACTGGTGGATGATATCTTACTGGACTTTGTGGAAACAATGAAGCAAACAAATATCTTTCCTCTTTCCAGACATAAGTGTCTATTTATATAGATAAATTGTTGCTTTTATTTTTAATTTCTTTTATTGACTATTTAGATGATAAATGCTAGAGTTGGGGTACTCGGACTCGAGTCTGGTCTCGAGTACAGTTTTTTAAAGGACTCGGATGCATGTTTACTCGGACTTGACTCGTCAGAATATGTCAGAGTGACAGA
>NW_015508534.1:4922-5880 GCF_001515645.1 Sinocyclocheilus grahami | reverse complement strand
GAGCTTTAAGATCTAAATCTATCTTGTCTTTCCCTTACAGCAATACTTTCACATTACTTTTGATGATGCTTGATTATCTTGATAGACATGCCGCTCCACTACAATTCACTGATGAGGTCAGTGCTTTTGCCCAGGGAAGGTGTTATAAGATAAAGTGAGAGTCTTATCTGTCTGCCCTTACAGCTCCTTTCTGCCACAGGCTAACCTTTACTTTGCTTTCTTTTACCAGAAGATGTTTCATTTCACCTTTGCCTTGAGTTATGGCTGGCACGGTAGACACAACCTCTCATGGAGGACAAATGCAGCATGCTTTAAAGAAGGTCTTAAAATCAAACTCCAGGTAGAGGTCTTAAATAAATGCTTGAGGAGAAACAACAGCACATAAAAAAGTCAATTCAATATAATGCAGCCATTGAGCATTTCTCAGAAATGGGTCCATTAGGACTGGACTGATCTATAAAACTCAGCAGACCACTCATGTGTTTTTATGCCAGGATTTGGGTTGAAATCAGCAGATGCAGGTCAATTATAATGCAGTTTCTTCTTTGTGGGGCTTTTCTATAAATCATTAAAACTATCATGGCTTGGTTCTGCAAAACAATACCATAAACATGCACAATTGTGTGAATTGGGGGTCAGGAAAAAACGAAACGAAACAAAACAAAAAACATTGGAAACAAAGAAACAGCTTCACCAAAGATTCATTGTTAATTTTTCTTTCTTACCACATTTGGTTGTTAATTCACAGAAATATTATGTCCCAATTTAAAAGGTAGCATACAGACTCATAGTGACTGCTGCTCCCACCCACCTTCCCAGAAAGCAGCAGATAAATTCATAAGAACGAAAAGAAAAAACACAAAAGCTCCTTTTGTTGGCCAAGCCAGCTCTCTGTTATCCCTGTGCAGGAATATCCTCAGTTCATCCAGAGAGGTGCCAACGGTCTGTTTGTGCATCT
>NW_015508534.1:1943-2559 GCF_001515645.1 Sinocyclocheilus grahami | reverse complement strand
TTTTTTTTTTGTTTTTTGGGTGAACTAAACCAGATCCAACAGGATGTCATATGATTCACTGCATATAGCCAAAAACTATGATAGGCTATAGTTGGCAGTACTATTAACACAGATGAAGAAATAGCTTTATTGCCAGGTATGTTTACTCATACAAGGAATTTGTTATGGTGACAGAGGCTTGCACAGAACAAACAGAATAATAGTGACAAGACAAGGCAATATAAACAATATATGGTATTTATGTGTACAGGTGTGCTCTGTACAAATGCAAGGAAATTTAAATGAGTGTGTGAATATGGTGTGTTAAATAAATACATGTATAAATAGTGTTGTTTTTTGTGAAGAAAGATATTGTATTATCTGAGAATAAAATGAACTATACTTGATTATGTATTTTGAGTATTTTAAATACAGAATACTGTTTCAGAAAGTTTTTAATTTAATCAAATCACATTAGATTATTTTTTTTTGCCCAGCAAAATACAAATTACAAAATACATATTTAGTAATTAAATACATATTTCAAATACATTTAATTAAAATACTGCCCAACTCTGCTGGCAGTAAGTTTTGGGAGTTCATTTTAAGTCCATCTCCTATCCTGAAAAGTCTGCTT
>NW_015508534.1:0-402 GCF_001515645.1 Sinocyclocheilus grahami | reverse complement strand
CATATATCTGCTGCTATGACCTGCATATTAATTAGTCTGTCGTTTTATAGATCACTTAGCAATGTGGTATAATCTTTGTTGCATGTGTGGCATTTCTGGATATCTACTGTATGCCAATAAAATGAAATGCACAAAATGAGCATACACAGAATTTGAAAACAGAAGAAAAAAAAACAATCATGAATGGTCATACTAACAAACATACCATTTTAATTGGTTTTAAAAATGTAACAAAAAAAAAGACAGTCTACCAACAGCTCATATCAAACTGATGCCTCCTAAATTAAATCCCACTGACAACTAAGAGTTGCACTGTGATATTTTCTATTATTAAAATTTGTTTATAAAGAAACGGTTGAGCTTTAAGATCTAAATCTATCTTGTCTTTCCCTTACAGCAATA
>NW_015508533.1:21047-21751 GCF_001515645.1 Sinocyclocheilus grahami | reverse complement strand
GTTATTCTTAATCTGTTCAACATTCAAAAAAAATAAAAAATAAAAATAATTATATATATATATATATATATATTCAGTTGAACTTTCCCGGATTTCCGGGCTGCTCGAGCGCACTCTTCAACTTTTAGTGAAAAACACAAAACAGTTTTATTAACACATAATGTCTAATGAGAGTTATACAAACATTATGGAATGCTCAGCAGATCACATGCATTCAGAAACGATAAAATATGGATCATGGGTAATATATTAAATCATATAGGCAATAACAATGAAAATATATATGAAGTTATATTCATTTGAACTTATAAATAAGAATCGATACCCTTACATTGGCTGTACCGTGGTACTGGGATGGTTTCAGTACAAAGGTACATATCAAAGTAACATAGTATGTACAAAAAATAGTATTCAAAAACAAAGGAGTCAAAAACAAACAAAAATCTGAATTTATATAAACTAACAATCTTTCTATGAAAGAAAAAAAACCATGGGGGCTTTATCGAAATTATTTGTATTGGTGTTTGTGTGTGTAAGTATGATTTCATAAAATATGTCACTGACTGCTGTAAAAGACCACTCAGATGACCTTTGTTTCTGATGTCTTATTGGTTAAAACGAGGACACTATTTCAGCCTCCTAATTTCTACCTGTCTTAATTACAGTGTGCTTCCAAGTCAACTCTATTAGTGTGTGTGTGTGTG
>NW_015508533.1:19461-19678 GCF_001515645.1 Sinocyclocheilus grahami | reverse complement strand
AACAAAACTTTAAAAGATCTGTGTGCATGTTCACACATCTTAGCATGAGTGTTTGTCTTCACATTAACATAATAGTATTATACAATTGTGTGATTATTTTCCAGATTTTTTTCAGCCTTTAATTCACTTAAACAAGTCATGAGGGCTCCAAAATATTCCAGTTATAAGCCAAATGCTGAAATATAAGGATGTAAAATCAATTTGTATTGATTTAGTT
>NW_015508533.1:16159-18386 GCF_001515645.1 Sinocyclocheilus grahami | reverse complement strand
TCCAATCTGTGCGCCACGGAAAATTAAGAACAAATCAGTATCCAGGCAACAATCCAGTCAAGCTAATCTGTCAGAGCTGTGCTGAACATCAAGCTCCTTGTACAGACATGATGTAGACGGGAAGTTGTGGCCTAATGGTTAGAGAGTCGGACTCATAAGGGTTCGAGTCTCGTACCGGCAGGGATTGTAGGTGGGGGGAGTGAATGTACAGCGCTCTCTCCCACCTTCAATACCACGACTGAGGTGCCCTTGAGCAAGGCACCGAACCCCCAACTGCTCCCCGGGCGCCGCAGCATAAATGGCTGCCCACTGCTCTGGGTGTGTGTTCACGGTGTGTGTGTTCACTGCTGTGTGTGTGCACTTTGGATGGGTTAAATGCAGGGCACTAATTCCGAGTATGGGTCACCATACTTGGCCACATGTCACGTCACCTTAATAACTGACAAATTAAATCATTACCAGATACATTTGTAATTTACTATCAACTGGACATAGAAAATAAGCCAACATTTTACATTACAGCGAATGTAATTAGAAATATAAAGAAAATGCTATTAAAATAAATGAAATGTGTCTATTTTTGGCAGCTAACGATTGTGACGGTGGGCATGACCTGCTTGCCAAAGTCAAAGAGAACAGCCTGATGGGGACTTTTATTGCCACCCTCAGTTTCACTGCACACCCATCAGCCAATCACATGCGCTTAAAACTTTCTGGAAAAGATGCCGATTGGTTTTATCTGGAGGGAAGGACCATTAGACTGAACTCAACATTAACTAAGATTATTGATAGAGAGGTAACATTAAAACAAATCTTTAGGCTATTACACTATCATCTTCTGTCATGATTTTGTTTCAATTATTAATATGATTTGTCTATAATGACATTACAGATACACGGCTCACTTTTAACAGCAACTGTAAGGTGTTACGAACACAAAGTCCTACAGGTAAGTTGAATAACCTGTGACATACAGCAGCATCCTCTTAGAAAACTGGATTTATCTATACAATTTATACTTGTCAATTAAAAGTAATGTTGCTGTCAGGCTGAACACAGGATCATGGTAGAGGTTCTGAACGAGAATGACAACAAACCCGAGTTCCTACAAAGTTCAGTTCATCCTCTGCTGCTCAGTGAGGTAAAACACAGCAGAAACAAAACTCAACATACATTCTCTTTCGTGTGTTGACATACGCTACCATTCAAAATGAGATATGAATACTTTTATTCATCAAGGATGCATTAAATTGATCAAAGGTGAAAGTAAAGGCATTAAAAATACTACCAAAGATTTCTTTTTCGAATTAATATTAGAGTGATTTCTTTAGGATCATGTGAAACTGAAGACTGGAGTCGTGATGCTGAAAATTCAGATTCGCATCACAGGAATAAATTACATTTTAAAATATATTCAAAAAAACAAAAAAAAAACAGTTATTTGAAATTGTAATAATATTTCACAATATTACAGTTTTACTGTACTTTTGATCAAATAAATGCAGCCTTGGTGAGCATAAGAAACTTTCAAAAACATTAAAGTCTTATCGAGTTTTGAGCGGCATATATTTAAAACATTTTCCCATATTTTACTCCATTCCTGAGATCTTCTCCCATCTTCTGCTGTTTGATGTGTTTGTTCAGTTAACAGCGGTAAACTCTGTAGTGTTTACAGCCCAGGCCACAGATGCTGATAGAGACACACTCACATACGTCATTGATGAAACATCAGTAGGTGAACCAAACATCTCACCAGATCAACAAACCCACAGTAGAAACCTTCTGCTAGCACTACTTGCTCATTTTAGTCAGTGTGTAGTGTGTATGTTTGGGCATAAAAAATATCTAGAAAGTTACAAATCTCAAAGTCCACTCCAAAGGGAGATATTTAGTTTTTTTTAAATCCCTTTTCAAGAACTACAACGAACGGCTCGTTTGGACTACAGCGTTTGTTTTCCTGGCTTTGTGATATCACAAAGCGGCTCATTAGAATATCATTAAAAATAATTCCCGCCTTCAGAAAGTCGAATGGTTGGGGGGTGGGGAGGGGCGAGGTTGTGGTTAGAACGCTTGGTTGAGTGAGTGCATCAGACGAGACGACGACGAAGAAGTGCTGCTGCAGAGTTAGTCCATCAGAGAAAACCAAGAAGAAGAGCTGCTGTGCTGTACCGTCAAATTTTCGGCATGTCTAGAACAATTCTTACAAGTATAACACGACGTAGCTGGG
>NW_015508533.1:12358-16079 GCF_001515645.1 Sinocyclocheilus grahami | reverse complement strand
CAAACGTCTTTGTTTGGGCTTCCGAAAGCGGATGATGTCAGGAAACAGTGGTTGCAGTTTACTTTTTAACTCTGTTCCTGAGCATTATAACCCCAATTTGCTATTGTGTGCTGCGCATTTTACTGAGGACAGCTTCCACAACACGAGGGAGTACAGTGCCGGATTCCCAAAAGCTTTTGTTGAAAGACAGAGCAAGGGTCGAGGTAGTACTGAAACACCGTCTAAGCTGTTCGCCAATCACAACGCATTTTGCTTTTCGGAAGGCGGACCTTCATCAAAGCCGGAACTAATCGAGCCGTTTGTGCCAGGCTGGGGAAAAAGGTATTTTGATAATGTAAATTATGTGAAAAATAATGCGTTTTTCGTACCACCAAGCATGAGAGCATGTTCTAGTACACCCCCAAAACAAAATCAAGACTTTGTAAAAGAGCATAATAGGACCCCTTTAAAGGGATAGTTCCCCTAAAAATAATTCTGTCATCATTTACTCACCCTGAATTTGTTCCAAACCTGTTTGAGTTTCTTTCTTCTGTTGAACACAAAAGAAGATATTTTGAAGAATGTTGGGTACCAAACAGTTGACGGTAGCCATTGACTTCCATACTATTGAAAAAAACAATTATGGAAGTCAATAGCTACCGTTATGTTCAAAAGAAGAAAGAAATTCATACAGGTTTGGAACAACTTGAGGGCGAGTAAATGATGGCAGAATTATCATTTTTTGGTGAATTATTCATTTAAGTTTTTCTTATGGCAATAAATCAAATAGGCTTGATAATCTGTGGACATGTGTTTGTATATTTCCAGCCTGATGCCAGGTATTTCCGAGTGGACTTACCCAACAGTGGCAAAGTGATTCTCAACAAGCCATTGGACTACGAGATCAAAACTCAGCTCCGACTGATTCTTTATGCAGTGGTAAAACACATACAAAAAATACATATTTGGTAAAATTATGAGAAAAAAAATTAACTGTTAATGTAAATATTTATGTGGCTTTAGGAGACAAACACAGATGAGCACTACAACACAACTGCAACAATAATCATCAATGTGACAGATGGGGACGACCAATACCCACAGTTCCAGCCTTGTACTCTTCTCTCAGCCAATCACAACAACCGCATATGTGCCAATTCTCTGTACACTGCCAACATCACAGAGAATGAGCAGGTAAACCCTGTGAAAAAAATGAATTTAAAATAACTGTTTTCTATTTGAATGTTTTTAAATGTATTTTATTTCTGTGATGCAAAGCTGAATTTTCAGCATCATTACTCCAGTCTTCAGTGTCACATGATCCTTCAGAAATCATTCTAATATGCTGATTTGAAGCTCAAGAAACACTTTGTTGTTATTATCAATGTTGAAAACAGTTGTGCTGCTTAATATTTTTATGGAAACAGTGATCATTTCTTTCAGAATTCTTTAATGAATATAATGTTCAAATGAACATTTACTGGAATTAGAAATCTTTTTTAGTATTATAAAAAATTTTACCATCACTTTTGATCATTTTAATACATGCCTTAAATGCATACCAATTTCCTTAAAAAAAAAAAAAAAAAAAAAAAAAAACTTACTGACCCATGGAATGTACATGTATCTGATTCCTTCTTATAGTCTGTCTATTTTTCACTCAGGACATTGTCTTGGATTTCTTTCCGGGTCCCATTCAAGCGGTGGATGGTGATGAGGGTCTCAGAACGCCAGTAAAGTACACCATCCTGTCAGGTGGTCCTCCTTCCTCTGCCATTGAACCTTATGCTCCCGGAATAAGAAACTAATTTTGATTCTATATGTGTGTCTGCTGTAATACAGGGGCAGATAATGGCAGATTCGTCATTGACAGTAATTCTGGAGAGGTGAGGTTAACCAGACGTGTGGAGAACAGACTGCTGATCCCGACACTGAGACTGCGTGTTATGGTGCGTTTGAGAGTGAAGAACAAAAATATAAAACAACAACAACAAAAATTCAAATACATTTTAAAAAGTAAAAGAAAATAAATGAATATAAAATTTTAATTATTCTGATATATAAAAATAAATACTATTTCTCCAAAAAAAAAAAAATGCTGTTTTCTTTTTGAAAGCATTGTAATGTTTCTGCTCAGGCAGCTCAGACGGATGACCCTCTGAAGTATGCAATAGCTACGGTTCTAGTGAGGGTCCTAGCAGAAAACAGGTTTCCACCACAGTTTAACCGTTCGACATACCAAGGCTTTGTCAGCGCGAGCACAAGTCCTGCCTCACTCATCATGACATATGGCAACAAATTACTTATCCTGGAGGCCACGGATCAAGACTTCACTGACGTATGTGACTCAACAAGATCACAACATTACAAAACCACATACAATCCACACAACAGTAGCACCCCAGTGTCAACATCACAAAGACACTGCTTTGACATTCACAGCATGAGTTATGTCTCTGTTTAAGCCTGAGAAACAGAGTTTGTTTTATGTTTGTGTGTTAAAGGGCTTCAATCCCAGAATGCAGTATTCTCTAAACTCCCAACACAACAGTTCTCGGCTCTTTTACATTACACAAGAAGGACTGCTTATCGCTAAAACCAGCTGGCTACACCCAGGCCACAAATATTTCCTAGAGGTATGACATGTAGACTACATAAATACACTTAAAGAATATTTTTCAAAGTTGTAAATAAAACAAGAAAATATTGCAATGTGTTTTACAAGAAAAAAGGATATTATTTCAGTCTTTCTACTTCGAAATGTTGACGTTTAATTCAGTGGGTTACTTGCGGTTTCTTTGTAACTATCTGGGAAATTCACTTGCAATTTCTGAGTGAAAACTGTTTACAATCTGAACAATATTCTACTACTATTTACTTTATAAAATATCTGAAATAAGACGATTGAGGACTGTGTTGCAGGTTCTAGCCACTGACCTGGAATCAGGAGACAT
Source organism: Sinocyclocheilus grahami (assembly GCF_001515645.1). Classification (NCBI taxonomy): domain Eukaryota; kingdom Metazoa; phylum Chordata; class Actinopteri; order Cypriniformes; family Cyprinidae; genus Sinocyclocheilus; species Sinocyclocheilus grahami. The sequence goes on along the minus strand of NW_015508533.1, from coordinate 13,146 downwards.
TGTTAAAGCTTTATTGCATGTGGAAGCTCTTCAGAAAGGCCATCCAGGTACTAGAAGATCTTCAGGCTCTCTGGATTATATCTTAATTAGGAATATACAAATATACATAAAATGTGTGCAACAGTCTAGAGATGAGTGCTGCTGTTTGTCTGTGCAAAGCACTACTGATTAAGATTTTCTTAAACTTTTAACCAGTAGTGTATATTAATAAATTATAACAATAAACAATACATGACAAAACATAAAATAAATAATAAACAAATGTATAATTGAAGTTCCACAAGGTCCTTTGGGGGCGGGGCATGTGTATAGTGGCGGGACGGTGGGCGTGTCAGGGGTGTGTCTGATCCTGCTGGCCATTACCTTATTTACACTGGTCTGGTGCATTCGGATGATCAGAGAGAAGCAGGATCATGTCATTTGGACCAACGTGGCTGACAGCAGACACCCTAATGTGGTAAGACACGATATATTCATGAAACCTGCAAAAAGGACATGTTAAACTCTGCATATGTGCTGAAAATATCCATATGTTCCAAACGAATTTCATCCAAAGCATAAGAAACAGAACAGTGTGCAACAACTTCAGTTTTGAACTTTCTAAACTATTGTTTAAAAATTTGGGGTGTGAAGATTTTTTTATGTTTCTGTCAGAAATACAGTAAAAACAGTAATATTGTGAAATATTAAATTACTAAATTTTAAATTAATGTTTCTAATTTGAATAGATTTTAAAATGTAACATTCCTGTGATGTAAAGCTGAATTCTCAGCATCATTACTCCAGTC
>NW_015508533.1:10961-11551 GCF_001515645.1 Sinocyclocheilus grahami | reverse complement strand
ATCATTCTAATATGCTGATTTGCTGCTCAAGAAACATTTATTATGCTTAATATTGTTGTTGAAACTGTGATACAATGCAGATACATTTATTGTTGAATTGTACATCGTTTTAAATCTTAAAATAAGGACAATATTACTCCGTGCACCTTCAATTTTCCCATAGTAACCCTTGTGCATTTGTGCTTTTAAACAATAGAAATGTGTTTTGACAAGCAACTGTAAATCCAGCTGACGGTCAGTTTTTCTCCGACAGATTAACCAGAGCCGACCGATGACCCTAGTGGAGGAAACGCTCTCATATCACAACGAGGCGTTCAGCGAGTACGACTACTCCACCTCAAATTTTTACGACAAACAGGGCATCTACACCAAAATAGAGGAACCACTGCCATCACCATCTGTGAACTTACCATCAGCTACCTTCAACAAATCCTTACGGCAACCAAGACGCAATTATCTGGCACTGCGGCCCAACGGGAGGCCCGCGAACAGGTTTAACAATAAAACTGTGACATTTCACGACTATGTTGTGGTTCGGGAATGCGACGAGGAGTGTGAAGGAAATACGGAGACTACGTTCACAACAGAGG
>NW_015508533.1:8658-10267 GCF_001515645.1 Sinocyclocheilus grahami | reverse complement strand
GTCAACATCTGAAATATCTTCATGATCCACGACACTCAGATAGAATGTTTCTGCAACACAGACACACATGAAACTAATGATAGGAGATGATAATGGGAGTGATACTTAACTCAACTTAATTTTCGTATTGAGCTTGAGCACCAAATGAGCCTCTGTAAAATGGGAACAGAACAGATTTGGCATCTGAGGCAATAAACTGATGGGAGATTAATACAAGCTTTAAAAGTTTTAAAGTTTGCTTATGTATGCTGTCCCGCACCAATGGTGCCCTTCCTACATTATATAATGTACATCACTGCACACGGACATGCTTCCTTTGTATTGAAATTGCACTTTACGTTGCAACATACCATCTCAAATAAAATCTACTGATTACAAACAATAAGACTGCCTGTGGTGTATAGTTCTGCTAAAATTAAACTTATGTGGGACTCGTTCATTATGATAATATTGAATAACATCAAAGTAATGGAAAAACAGGTGCAATATGACTAAAAAAATTTTTTTTGGGTGGGGGGCACAAAAAAGTAGTCCATTTGAAATGAAGTAAAAATGACCAGATCACCCCTAGTGGATAAGATTAGGATCTGCGCAAAAACAAAATTCACCTGGAAACCCCACAAATGAAAACCCAATTGAGATTAATTTGAATCAATTTTATTGAGAAAACAATCTCAGCTATAAGACAGTATTTACAATACCTGACCACAGCATATTGAATAGATTTCACATTAATTTATAAACATATATACACAAATTATATAATAATGTTAGGAGAGAAGGTCATTTTCAGTCATGTACAAATTGCAGAGGGGGAAAAAAGGTAAGACAACCAAAATAAAGTCTCGCATAATAACGTCAAAGCAGCTTGAATGTCGAGAGAGACAGAAAAAGGCACTTGAAGAAAGAACAGCTTTAGTTTGTTGGTTCAGTTCATTAATGAGAGCACTTCCATGTAATATAGCTCTGACAGCTCGCAGCGGGTGAAATGACGTACAATGGCCCTTCAAAGCAGGGGTTTTATTCATAAATGGGCACAGCTTTTATCTGTCCTTGTGTCTACGTTCCTTTGCAAATCAAAGAAAAATAAAACTGATCATAGATCACATTCTGATACAACCAATCCAGAACTTCTGGTTAGGCATATTTTGAGCCAAAGACAATGACATTTTTCAAAATCCTTACTACAATCTACTACTTAGCGTCATGTCCAATCACACATCCTCTGGCTAAATGGAGATAAACACAAACACATAGTGGTTGCAAAGCATTATATATTATTTAGAAAAGTAGTTTACATAAGGCTATCCTTTTTTATATACCCAAGAAAAAAAGTGCTAATATAATGTGCAGTGTAAAAACAAAATTGGGAGGTTATTGCTTTATGCTGTGTCGGGTTACACACATGCCATTTTGCTGAATTATAAGGGCTCATTTCAGTGCATTATAGACCATAAGACAAACCTCTACACAACACTTTGACAAGCTTCACAAGCTGACCTGAATACTACTACTTCAGTGCATTTGAAATCACATCTGATTTCAACAGTGATGAGTGTTAATCTACAAAAGATGTGTTCATGGAAAAAGTAAAAAAAAAAAAAAAAAA
>NW_015508533.1:0-1192 GCF_001515645.1 Sinocyclocheilus grahami | reverse complement strand
GTTTCAGTGATACTGGTCAAGAAAGACAAAAAACAACAATTGACATTGACATTTTGTTTATTATTACAGAAAGAAATAAACCAAAACACATAGATTTGAAGATTTTATGATAAGAATGTACAAAATACAGTTTCAAATTCTGCAAACATCAGCAGAAGCGGAGGACACACTACTATTCAGTGACATTGGGCAACGTTTTTCCCACAGCTGCCTCTCATGTTTGTTTCCTTCCGTTTTCCCTTTCTCACCACGCCAACGTCCAGCATGTTTCGGTTGTGTCACGAGAGTTTGGTAATGAGTGTCAGGCGGCTTGTAGCTGTGGCCCCTGATCTACTGGTAGGGCAGCAAGGGCTGCAACCTCTTTTCTGGGGGTCAGGGATGCGAAAAGTGTGTCCAGGATTCCCAAGACCTGTAGAAGCTCTTGCTGAAGTTCTGCTTCCCGACCCAACACCTCCATAAGACGCTGCAGCTGCCGCTCGACTACAGGTGACTGGTGAAGAACCTGCTGATACAGATCTACACACACACACACACAAAAGCACGTTTTAATATGTAGAAAACCTTTAATAACCAGAGCAAAACAATACTATTTCACAAGCAGCAGTTCACTTCTTCATTCTCATTTGCTTACATGCACATGATACAATATGAAACTCACCAAGAACAATATCCCCGACCATGAGCAGAGGCCGAGAGAAGCGTGGGTCAAAGATGTGCCTGAAAAACAACACACAACAACGCCCTCAAACTTAATTTCAGAATCATTTCATATCAAGTCATCATCACAAAATAAATGTATTGTGGTATTTAATGCCTTGAACCAAGAAAATCTCTCGTGACTCTTGTTTACGCTTATGATCGTGGCCTTCTGTTCTGGTTCACGTTTGTGTTGTGTGACCCAAGCCCTCAATCTCAACACACCCTGAGAACCTGACTAAGACTTTCCCGGTGCTTTAATCGTTCCAAGAAGTTCAGTTTTTGTCACAAGAATTTAATGGAATGCATTTCACAGAATATTAACAGTGCTGAAACTCTTTTAAGTGTAAATCCCGCACAGCCAATAATTCAATAATATGCATATAAACATAAAATGCATAATTTTTATTAAAATAAATTTTATATTCATTTACAATTCTACATATACATAATATATATATATACATAATATATATATATATATATATATATATAT
>NW_015508532.1:21119-21761 GCF_001515645.1 Sinocyclocheilus grahami | reverse complement strand
AACACAGCAATGAACAATTCTGCTGTGATGATGATGATGATGAAGAACAGTTTGAAGGGTTACTGCTAATGACAGGAACAGGCAGACGAGCTGGAAGACATAACAGAACCACAATTTATTTGCAGCAGAAATGCACAAATCTGTGAGATACAATGAGACTCACAATGTCAGTGAATGTTGCCGATCTGCAAACAATTTCAGTAGGACAGCGACATGAACAATATTAGAGTCATCATTATTTTTGTGGTAATCAACCTTACGCCATAAATGCAGTGGATTGAGCTTAACTTGTGAGTATTCTATTAAACAAAAATATTTGAACAAATAAACTCTGTACTCACCATAGACAGTAACACTGAATACTTTTGATGAATGTTCAGCTCCAAATATATGTAGTTGATAAAGTCCAGCATGTTGAGTTGTGATGTTCATGATGGTCAGAGATCCAGTCATATCATCTAGCTTCAGTCTGTTTCTAAATCTCCCATCATGAACATCAAATGTGGAGAAGATTTGTTTTTCTCTACTGATTTTAGCTATGAGAGAGTCTTCCTTTCCAAATGTCCACAGTATGTCATCGTCCTCATGTATTTCAGTAACATCAGGGTGTAAAAGGACAGATTCTCCCTCCATCACTGACTT
>NW_015508532.1:18739-19467 GCF_001515645.1 Sinocyclocheilus grahami | reverse complement strand
ACTAAATTTTGATTCTCAGAAAGCAATATTTCATATCTTCATTTTACCTCTCAAGTGAATGCATCTGAATATTTAGATATTCTGTTTAGAAAATTCGGCCATCATATACCATCACTCGCCCTCATGTCATTCCAAACCGTCTTAGAAAGACAAATGCGGATATTTTAAATGATATCGGAGAGATTTCTAGGGCCCTATGAAATCTATTTGATTTATTTTTAATTAAGGATTCCGTTTTTTTCCATTTTAATTTTTCTAGACTCCGTTTTAATGGTTAATTAAAAAAATATTAATCAAAAAGCATGTCTAATTAATTGATACCATGAAATTTAAACAATTTAATAGTAATTTATTGAAAGTTACATACAAAATTGCATTTTAAGGCCCTGTGAAATACGTGTTCTTCAAATTCAGTTTTGTTTTGTACCAAATTTTGTGATTTTCATTAATTTTCTATAATCTATTTCAATCGTTTCATTAAATTTTAATAATCAAAAGCATCTCTAATTATTTGATTTCATAAAAACTCTCAGAGCAGTCCTTGAGTTACACACACAGTATCGCGTTTTGATTTAAGCATACTGACCTACTTTTGATTTGTTCATCCAAAATCTGGCTAATTTCGTGACACTTTATGACTGGATTCCGCATCACGGAAATCATGGGCCCTAGATTTCTGTTCCTCCGCTTTCTACACAACTTTGACACTTAGAAAAGTTCATAAAGAG
>NW_015508532.1:0-18729 GCF_001515645.1 Sinocyclocheilus grahami | reverse complement strand
AGGAAGAAAAAGGGCAGGTGCTCAAGCCCCCTTTGATGTCTATGCGTGCACATGCCTGCTAGTGAGTAAAAGTATAGCGCTATTCAGATAGGCTCCTATGAAATTTCCTAGATATGTGATATTTTGATGTCCTTGTAATAAATAGTGTATATGTGTGATACTGTAATCACTATGCAATTAAGTTGATATTCAATTTAATTTCCTAAAAAGAATAAAACAAGAACAGTAACTGATAAAATAGTACAGAGAAGGGATGTGATTAAAATTTGTATAATTTAAGTTAGGTAAATGATAAACTAAAAGTTGGAACCACAAAAAAAAAAAAAAAATCCATACATCACAATAACACCAAAAACGTGATACAAGAGTTCAAACAAAACCGAGACATCCTATTAGATAATAAATGTGAATAACACCAAACGGTACGAGTCATCAACCAGTATTTAACTTCCAATATTTAACATTCCAGTAGATAGAGTATTTGATCATCGTTTTTTGGGGAAATTTTCATACACAGCATCCTTCATTAATTACTCACCCTCATGTCGTTCCAAACCCTTAAGACCTTTGTTTGTCTTTGGAACACAAATTAAAATATTTTAGATGAAATCCGAGAGCTCTCTGACCCTCCATAGACAGCAAGGGTCCTACCACCTTCAGGGTCAAGAAAGGTACCAAGAACATCAACAAAACGGTAAAAACCATGAAAAATGGTTCAACTTTAATTGTTATGAATTCTTATGAAGCTACGAGAATACTTTCTGTGCACAAAAAAACTAAAATAACAACTATATTCAACAATTCTTCTCCTCCACTAGCGCCATTTTGGAGAGTATCATGACACATGCACGCGCTTTGATCTGCACATAAACAACAAATGCGTGTGGTGCTGCTGATGTAGAACACATATGCGATGCACCTTGTTTACCACCGCATGTGTGGTGGTACTCTCCAAAATGGCGCTAGGGTGACGCGGAGGAGAAGAATTGTTGAATAAAGTTGTTATTTTAGTGTTTTTGCGCAACAAAAAAGTATTCTCGTAGCTTCATAAAATTACGGTTTATCCACTGATGTCACATGGACTGTTTTGTCGATGTTCTTGTTACCTTTCTGGACCTTGATCGTGGAAGGACTCTTGCTGTCTATCGAGGGTCAGAGAGCTCTCAGATTTCATCAAAAATATCTTAATTTGTGTTCTGTCTTACGGATTTGGACCGACATGAGGGGAGTAATTAAAGACAGAACTTTCATTTTTGGGTGAACTATCCCTTTAATGTAAATAGGTTAAAAACAAGCTTAAAACTATCTAGTAGGGATCCTTTGAAGGCAATTATATTTCACTTGTCTACAAGTCCTGAAATCAGCTGCAGTTTTAATAAGTAAATATATATTGCCTGACAGACCAGAATCCAAAGTATATCTCACAATAATATCTCAGTTTGATCTGATCTGATCTAACAGCTAAACGGTCTAATCTAAACAGCAGCAGTAGTTTGTTACTCTATTCTGAAACACATATGAGATAAAAATACCATAAAGCCATTAAAACGTTTTTAAAACTTACCAATCAAGCACCACCAGCACAAAACAAACATGTGAATCATTTTCTTCAACAATTCCACTAGACTATTAGCTGAAAACACGCAGTCTGGTGTGAATCCTCCCACGACAGTTTGACCCTCCTAGTTTACACACATGCTCTCTTAATACATATAAATGCTCTTCTGGTTCTTATAAAGACTTTAACCATTATTAATATTTGAAAGCAACATTCATCATTATTATTTAACATTGATGATGTTTGAAAGGTATAGATGTCTATATTAATTACATAAAAGCAGAAGAGTGGACTATTATGTTAATCTCCTTAAATTATATGGTAAAATATATCTTATTTTATAATTCAGTTGAATATCCATATTTAAATTGTGTACATGAAAAAACAAAAGTTAAAAGAGTCTATTGCTGGTCTTACTGAGGTGTGACACGAGCAGCTCAACATCTGAGTCAAACTGAAACCTGTGGTCTGATTTCTGCAGAAAGGTGGCTTGATCTGCTGGGTGGACAAACAGTTTGTAGGTGAGAGTGGCCATTGGTCTTCATCCTGTTCTTCTGCATGAACCTCACAGTCAACGTCTGACTTTACCTCTAAATACATCTGCTTTCCAGCGTAGAAAAAGTACTGAACCAAACCATCAAAACTGATGCATGTAAAACAGTCAAAAAAGAATCACAGTTCATAGGCCAGACTGACAGCTAAATACTAATTGCTACACCAGACTTAAACTTTTTCTTGGGTAGCTAGTTAGACACATTGGAATGTGTGTTCTACTCTTTTAACTAGACTCTGCTCTTGGATTCTCCTCTTTATACCTAAATTCTTCCTTAAGGCACAACAGGATTATAAGGACATAGGCCAGACCAAGTTTTCAAATACACTATAAATATTATATATAGGCCTATTATTATAGCAAATATAACTTTGTTTGTTATATTGGTTGACAGCCACTATTACTGAAGTTTAGTTTAAAAGCAGTCTTGCAGCAGTCTGTCTTAAGGCACTTTCACACCGAGGACAATACATACAAAAATGTAGTTTTAAGCGTAAAGCTCGAATAGCGTTGCTTCCATTTACAAGAATATAAAAATAACATTTACTTTACCTTCTGATCCCACAGCAAAAAAAGCTATGTTCTCCATCAGTATTTTAGTCCAGTACAATTGTCTAAAGATTTTTAAATCAAGATAAATTTAGTATGGAGAAGCAAATTGAATGAGTAAAAAAAAGTCTTGTTTTCTGTGAAATGTATCAGAATGAAGTGAGCTTTTGATTAAAACAAGAACAAATAGCAGTGGGCTCAGAGCAATTCACTCAATCCAACAATTTTTCAAACACCATTGACAGATATTTGTTCTTGTTTTAAGCATAAACTAAATTTTGATTCTCAGAAAGCAATATTTCATATCTTCATTTTGCCTCTCAAGTGAATGCATCTGAATATTTAGATATTCTGTTTAGAAAATTCGGCCATCATATACCATCACTCGCCCTCATGTCATTCCAAACCGTCTTAGAAAGACAAATGCGGATATTTTAAATGATATCGGAGAGATTTCTAGGGCCCTATGAAATCTATTTGATTTATTTTTAATTATTAAGGATTCCGTTTTTTTTATTTTAATTTTTCTAGACTCCGTTTTAATGGTTAATTAAAAAAATATTAATCAAAAAGCATGTCTAATTAATTGATACCATGAAATTTAAACAATTTAATAGTAATTTATTGAAAGTTACATACAAAATTGCATTTTAAGGCCCTGTGAAATACGTGTTCTTCAAATTCAGTTTTGTTTTGTACCAAATTGTGTGATTTTCATTAATTTTCTATAATCTATTTCAATCGTTTCATTAAATTTTAATAATCAAAAGCATCTCTAATTATTTGATTTCATAAAAACTCTCAGAGCAGTTCTTGAGTTACACACACAGTATCGCGTTTTGATTTAAGCATACTGACCTACTTTTGATTTGTTCATCCAAAATCTGACTAATTTCGTGACACTTTATGACTGGATTCCGCATCACGGAAATCATGGGCCCTAGATTTCTGTTCTACATTTGAACTCGTAACTACAAAAGTAGCATCCTCATCATACATAGGCTACTTATGCTGAGATCACCTGAAACTTACCCCAAATGCATGTAATGTTGAATGTGGACTATAAGTGACTACAAATGTTTACTGTCATTCAAAATGTCTCGGTGCGTATAATAAAATGGCCTCATCCCCTGGAACACAGTTTAACCACCAATAAATTCTAGAAAATGTCACCAAGAGTGTGGCTTTCGCAGGCCTGCCATGTTTCATTTTGCGTTTTCCATGATTGTCTGAGTCCAGACAAAGGCAACCTAACTGACTGGTGCATTACCGCCTCCGACTGGAATAAAGTATGGATCAAGATTTTGCTTGTAGGACAAAATAAACCATAAAAACCAATCAAAACAAACAAACTAGAAATTAAAACAAATAAATAATAATAAAAAAGACTATATTCTTTTATATGAGTCGATTTCACCAAATTATGGTGACAAAAAGTCCCAGTGTCATGATCCCGTCTTGGTTTTGGGCTTTCTTCTTCTTCTTCTTCTTCTTTAGATTTGATTGGTGGCTGACAACAAATTTTAAAGGTGCATTATCGCCACATACCAGACTGGAGTGTGGAGCAGTATATGACAAACAAGGCAACAAACACCTCAATATTGCATACCTACTATATACAAATAAGGTGTATTCTAGTACAGGTATCAAGGTCCCATTTAATCATCCGATTGTCCATGTGCAACCCCCTTAATAGTGTGCAAAAAAATAATTATAATCACATGGTATTTAAGGAGAGATGGCAAAAGTTTCAGGGAATCAGTTAACAGATCTCCTGCACAATCACTATGTGTCGTTTTCATTGCCTGGTAAAATACTTATTTCTGTATTTCTGGACGTTTTATAGTAGTGCTTCTCAACGGTGGGTTGTCTTTAGCAAGATGGTTTTGTGTGGGTCGTGGAGTGCGTAGTCAAAGAAACAACAACGACAAAGCATAATTCAATGTTTTCCCCCTAATGCGAGACTTTTATTTTAAAAGACATGCGCGAAAGCTGTTGCCCCTTCTGTCAGGCGCAGTTTAGAGTGTTGTAGTTTAATTCAGTATCTACTGTAAGATAAGGTGATGGTATCAGGCATGTCTGTGTGATTTATATAGTGTCTTATCTCTGAAAAATTAACGTTCCTGTCTTGTCAGAAGATCCAAAAGTTTCTTATAGCCTACACACACACACACTATTCACAAAAAGTTAGGGATATTGGACTTTTGGGTGAAATGTATAGAATATGTAAAAAGTTCATGCTACAGTGATATTATATCATGAAAGTAGGGCATTTAAGTAGAAGTACTTGGTAATTTCTTAATCTCAAACAATTTATTGAAACAAAAGCTAACAACAAGTCAACAACTGTCAATGTCTCAATAACATGTCATGTGTCCTTGAGCATCAATTACAGCTTGACAACGACGTCTCATGCTGTTCACAAGTCGACTTCTTGTCTGCTGAGGCATAGCATCCCACTCTTCTTGAAGGGCTGCCCTCAGGTCATTGAGGATCTGGAGTGCTGGGTTACGACCCTCTACATGATGACTCAGCTGATCCCATAGGTTTTCTATGGGATTCAGGTCTGGAGAAAGTGCAGGCCACGCCATTTGAGATACCCCATCATTCCCTGATGATGCGGCCTCGATGAGCTGGGGCATCATGTTGTCCATGAAGATGAAATCAGTGTTGCTCATGCAGAGGCACAGTGACTGGATTAATGATGTTATTCAGGTAGTATTGGATTGTCAATGGCTTTGACAAAAGGTTGTGGGTTCGAGTCTCGTACCGGCAGGGATTGTAGGTGGGGGAGTGAATGTACAGCGCTCTCTCCCACCTTCAATATCATGACTGAGGTGCCCTTGAGCAAGGCACCGAACCCACAACTGCTCCCCGGGCGCAGCAGCATAAATGGCTGTTCACTGCTCCGGGTGTGTGTTCACGGTGTGTGTGTGTGTGTGTTCACTGCTGTGTGTGTGCACTTTGGATGGGATAAATGGAGAGCACTAATTCCGAGTATGGGTCACCATACTTGGCCACATGTCACGTCACGCCACGTCACTTATTATTGTGGTGCATTATGGGATTGAATGAGTGCACTCGATAACATTGATTGTTAGACTATGGCAATACTTGGTTGACTGAATCCACAAATATAGGCTATGTATAGACAAAGAGGGTAAAATATGAACCAGGATGTGGTTTGTATGATGTTCAATTGTCTAGGATCATCCATAAGACTGGTGTATGTTTGTCTGATGAGAGAAAGTGTGATTCAGTGACGTTTTTCTGCTGTTTGCATGTGTTACATAAACCAATATGTGATTTATAATGAACTGTTAATTTCTTCTTCAGGTGTGTCTGGTTCTGATACAGATGGAGAGTCGATGGAGGGAGATTCAGTCACACTAGACACTGGTGTTACAGCAAACCAACAAGAAAAAATTATATGGTATTTTAATAACATTCGCTTAGCTCAAATTAGTGGAGATCAGAGTAAGATCTGTACAGATGAACAGTGTAAAATAAGATTCAGAGATAGACTGCAGCTGGATAATCAGACTGGATCTCTGACCATCACAAACACCAGAACCACAGACTCTGGACTCTATAAACTACAGATAATCAACAACAGCAGGAGCATCAGTCCAAAGATCTTCAATGTTACTATCACTGGTGAGTAATTTAAAGAATGTTTAAAAGCAGGGTATATATATTTTTAAATCATGTCTTTAATGTGTGTTTTCTGTGTGCCTGTCTATTAATTCACATACCACATTTATCACCTTCACGTGCATGCCAAGTGACACAATTTTCACATTAGTTTTTTTATTTATTGTATTTTTACATCCTTTTTAGACAGGAAAGCATGAGGCGAAGAGAGGGTAATGGTATCAGCACACAGGATAGTTGCGCTATCTTAACGTGCTGTTGAAAACTAAGTGAGGAAGCTGGATCTATATGCATATAAAAAAATGTTTAATGAATCCAAATCTAATACATAATCTATGACATGAACAAGAATACAGCTCAAAACCCATGAATACAAACAATAATTGACAAAAATAATGGCAAACCCAGGGATAAATACATGACTAATGAAGGGCAAACAAGGAACACCTGGACACAATTAGGGTGGGATAACAGTAAAATAAATACCAAGACCATGCACAAGACTACATATGGACGTTAAATCAGGAACAATACAAAATCCAAGATTTAAAAACAAAAAAGACACTAATACAAAACACAGATTGTTGAATCTTGCTATGTTGGAACAATGCCCACAAGGCTATCGGAATTGACTTCACATTGCATTTTATGTGACATTGTGAATCTTGCAATTTTAAAATGTTGTTATCAACAGAAAAAATGTATACAAATAGTGATACTGTTTCTTGTTCAGTTAGCAAGGCAATGATGCTGCTTTAGGTGCCATTCTTCAAAGTCCCACCAGATGGAGCCATTTATTAGTTGAATAAATATCACAAAACCGATCAAAGTAGAAAGGTGTAAATATCAGTCAAAGATAACATGGATTATCATTCACTCTCTAGTAATAATGACTGTCTGTCTTTAGCTGTTTCAGATCCAAGACTATCTCCAGCTGCTATAGCAGGAATAAGTGTTGGTGTTATTTTGCTATTCATTGCTGCTGCTGCTGCTGCTGCTGCTTACTATCGTAAGTGTCAAGACAGGACAAAAAAGGGTGAGTATTACATACAGGTGACTTAACAAGATTGAAAATATGAGATTTATTGTGTGTAGTGTGAAAAGACTCATTAAAAGATGTGAAAATGTAGTTTTATTCTAACTAACCAAAGTAATGTGTATTTAGTTGACTTTGTTATTGTTTCAACAGACATTGAGATGCAGCACAATCAAGGTCGAGATCAGGTGAGATTCTATGTGCATTAACTATGTCTGCCTGCTAAAAAACAGAATTTACTACAGATTCAGATCTGTGAGATCTGTAAGTGGAGTGTCTGTTACACTGTGTGTTACGTGGTTTCAGAAATAACTTTATTTAGTATTAATAATAATTGACTAATAATTTTCACCTTACAGTGAAGAACAGTTATTAATATTTTTAATATTATTATATTAATAATATTTTGTTTCTGACCCCACTTTAGTGTCATGGTGTAACATAAATTTACACTGTGATTAGTTGTCCTTTATAGTTTTTTGACCTGTATTTTTATCAACATAAATACAGACGTTCAAGCTGAGGCAGAGCCAAAAAAAAATAAAAATAAAATATTAATAATAATTTAAAAAACACAAATTCCCATATAAGCTAAAAAAGTGTCTTATTAGAACACACAATTTATGACAGTAGCATTCTCTAGTCTTGTATTTTATTGTATTTTTGTATTTGTGTAACTGAATCATCAATGCTGTTCATTAATATTACCTTCTGTGAATCTCTGTACTTACAGAAGAATGGTACTGTAGAAGACTCGTCCCCTGATCAGACAGTCCCTCTAATGAACCACGCTGCCAATGGGACATCCCCTAATCCGACAGATCCTCTAATGAAAAGCGCTACCAATGGGACGTCCCCTAATCCGACAGATCCTCTAATGAAAAGCGCTACCAATGGGACGTCCCCTAATCCGACAGATCCTCTAATGAAAAGCGCTACCACTGGAACATCCCCTAATCCGACAGATCCTCTTATGAAAAGCACTACCAATGGGACTTCCCCTAATCCGACAGATCCTCTAATGAAAAGCGCTACCAATGGGACTTCCCCTAATCCGACAGATCCTCTAATGAAAAGCGCTACCAATGGGACTTCCCCTAATCCGACAGATCCTCTAATGAAAAGCGCTACCAATGGGACTTCCCCTAATCCGACAGATCCTCTAATGAAAAGCGCTACCAATGGGACGTCCCCTAATCCGACAGATCCTCTAATGAAAAGCGCTACCAATGGGACTTCCCCTAATCCGACAGATCCTCTAATGAAAAGTGCTACCAATGGAACATCCCCTAATCCGACAGATCCTCTAATGAAAAGTGCTACCAGTGGAACATCCCCTAATCCGACAAATCCTCTAATGAAAAGCGCTACCAATGGGACGTCCCCTAATCCGACAGACCCTCTGATGAAAAGCGCTACCAATGGGATGTCCCCTAATCAGACTGACCCTCTAATGAAAAGTGCTACCAATGGGTCGTCCCCTAATCAGATTGACCCTCTAATGAAGAACAATACCATTGGGACGTCCCCTAATCAGATTGACCCTCTAATGAAGAAAGCTACCAAGGGGTCGTCCCCTAATCAGACTGACCCTCTTATGAAGAACGCTACCAATGGGTCGTCCTCTAATCAGATTGACCCTCTAATGAAGAAAGCTACCAAGCGGCGTCCCCTAATCAGACTGACCCTCTTGTGAAGAACGCTACCAATGGGACGTCCCATAATCAGATTGACCCTCTAATGAAGAAAGCTACCAATATGTCGTCCCCTAATCAGATTGACCCTCTAATAAAGAACACTACCAATGGGACGTCCTCTATAATCAGATCGACCCTCTAATGAAGAACGCTACCAATGGGATGTCCCCTAATCAGACTGAGGCTATCAGTGGCATCACCATAAATGTATGCATTTAGCAGACGCTTTTATCCAAAGCATTTTATCACCAGTATGTGTGTTCCCTGGGACCAAACCCACAACCTTTTGCTGTATCCATTACTGTACAAAGTTACTGTAAAAATGTGCAAAAAAAATGAATCATACATTTAATATTTTTACCTGAAAGTGTAAACAATTTTTTTTTATATTTCATGAAGTGAAACGGTGCTTGTTGTAAATGTGTAAATATACAAATAATTTAAATTGCCAAAGAAATATGCCAAACTCCTCACAAAAACCTGTACCACAGATCTGGGCCCGTATTCACAAAACATCTTAAGCCTAAAAGTAGCTCATAACTTGCCGATTTGGTCTTAGTGACTTAGGAGTCCTCTTCACTACTCCTAATGTTTCACTGATTTAGGAGCTATAGTCGTGGCCAAAAGTTTTGGCAGTGATATACATTTTGTGTTTTGCAAAGTTTGCTGCTTCAGTATTTGTAGATATTTTTTTCCACATGTTTATGTGGTATACTGAAAAACAACGATAAGCATATCATAAGTTTTAAAAGGCTTTTATTGGCAAAAAAAATAAATAATTAGTCAATATTTACAGTGACCACAGGTTCTCTATGGGATTGAGATCCGGGAAGTTGCCTGGCCACGGATCCAAAATTTCAATGTAATGATCTTCGAGCCACTTCTTTACCACTCTTGCTTTGTGACATGGTGCTCCATCATGCTAGAAGATGCACGGATCATCACCAAATTGCTCATGGATCGTTGGAAGAAGTCGCTCTTGCAGGACGTTTTGATACCATTATTTATTCATGGCAGTGTTTTTGGGCAGAATTATGAGAGAGCCCACTCCCTTGGTTGAAAAGCAACCCCACACATGGATGGTCTCAGGATGCTTCACTGTTGGCACAACACAGGACTCGTGGAAGCATTCAGCTTTTCTTCTCCGAACAATCGATTTTCCAGATGTCCCAAACAGTCGGAAGGGAGCTTTGAACACATCAGAGAAAATAACTTTGCACCAGTCTTCTGCAGTTCAATCATTGTACTACCTGCAGAATTTCAGTCTGTCCTTGTGACACCAGGCTGTTGTCCAAAAGTCTTGGCCTCACTGTGCATGCAGATGCTCTCACACCAACCTGCTGCCATTCCTGAGCAAGCTCTGCACTGCTGGTGACACGATTCTGTAGCTGACTCCTCAGGAGGAGACGGTCTTGGCACTTGCTGGATACTCTGGAACGTCCTGAAGGCTTCTTCACTGCAGTCGAACCTCTCTCCTTGAAGTTCTCGATGATCCGGTAAATGGTTCTTTCAGGTGCAATATTCTTTGTAGCAATTTCTTTGCATGTGAGGCCATTTTGATGCAAATCGATGATAGCTGCACGTTTGGAGGTAACCATTGCTAACAAGAACACAATGACTGGAAGCGCTTTTTCCCTCCTTTTATAGCAATCAGTCTGCTCTTACAATCTAATTAGTATGATAGGGATTAACCTGACTAGTACTCATTCACACTTTCACATGTGCTGCTGATATGATTAGCCAATTAATGTTAGCTTGTCATTTTGTGTCAGGATCAAAAAACTGTGAATTTTTGTTTTTTGGTGTGTGAAAAGTTTCTTGCTTTCAGCAAATTATTTAAAATGCATCTGATCACTCTACACAATAATCTAGAAACAATGTGAATGAACACCACAGGAGTTTAAGCAGCAAACTTTGGAAAACACAAAACTTGTGTCACTGCCAAAACTTTTGGCCATGACTGTAGCTTCATGGTTAAAGAAAGGTTAAAGGTTCAAATCCTGCAAGGGTTGATCCATGAAATATCACCATTGTGTCCTTGATCAAACTCTGAATCTCAGGAACTGAACCTGTAATAACTGCACTAAAACAACACTGTGGAGAAAGTGACAACAAAATGCCAAATATGTGTTTTAAAATTAGATTTAATTTGTTTATTCTGTTACATACTTTTTACTGGCTGCTGCACATCCCTTTATACTTTTACTTATATTAAGTAAAATTATATAAAATCTATCTCAGGTTAATCCTGTTTGAGTTACTTGTTCAAAGAGCTTATTATCTGCTTACAGAACATTATCAGATCTCAATGAACTCTGAGATCTGGGGTTCCCAAATCAAGATTGACATATCAATCAAGACTACATTTATATTGGTGCTAAATGTCCAAGTGTCCTCCCCCACCATCCAGAAGATACTAAACAGAACAACACTCTGGTCTCCCCATCTTACTTCAAACACATTCCACTGAGAATATGATCACCTGGCACCAGATGCCTGGGTATCTCCAAACACATAACACACACAAAAAATACATTTTATTTATTTAGGACATAATTAAGCTGGTATAAAATGTATACGGTATGTGTATGTGTTGTATGTATGTTCCCCTTAGTATATTAGCCTAGTTACAACTCTGTATTGGTATTAGTTAAACTCTAAATGCTTGTACCAAGGTAGATGAATGTATATCTGCTTTAATAACGTCTAGCTGTTTCTTTCTTGGCATCGAAACAATCTGCTCTTTATTTCCTAAACAATGGTGTACATTATGAGAGTATGAAATGCATCATACTGTTTGTACTATACTTTAGGTCAATTCTCCAGCCCAGCAATATAAACATTTAAATGGGCCATAAATGGAGACAAAGAAAGTTTCTCCCACTCAAAACCCATGCTTCATATTGACCATTCCTCCAAAGATGGGTGTGACTGGAAAGAAGTCCCTGACCCAAACCACTCTTTTCTCAAACCTTCTTGAGACCAACACTCTCCAAGACTCTTAAGACTCTCCTCTTTAGTTTGACTTTCCGGCAGTTTTACCTTCAAGAAACTTTGTTGATTTGCTGTGGACTCTCTGATCTTCAGAAGAACCAGACAAAGGCCTCCAGCCTACTTCCAACGAATTCATCAAGAACCTCCGTCTTCTACTGCATCCGACTCTTGTTGCAGCAACAAAGCCAATGCAAGTAACTGTTTCAACTATTTAGATGCGCGTCTAAGTTTGGGCCCCTTTGATCAAGGTGTTTTTTTCTTTCTCTGATGATTCTCATAAGGTTGTGGTTAATTGATGTTAAATACTGTCATTCTTTTGCTCTTCTCTCTCTCTTTCCTTACTTTCCTTCATTCTGTATATATATGTTTTGTTTAGTTTAGTTGTATGTTAGCTGTAGTTTCATTTATTAAATCCCTCATATTCACAATTGATTGTCTCTGTGTGCTGTTCACAATTCAGAGTCACTGAATGTTGATCCTTACTACATGCTAAACTACTGCTAGTACTGCATAAAGAAGAAAGCTAATCTTTCTTATCCAGGAAAATTATCTTTCCTAGAATTGATAATTATATTGTCTGCTCGGTGGACGGACAGATCAAATAATTGAAATATTGATTCTGCTACAGTTAATTCTAAGATCTAATCTAAATATTTATAATTAATTATTACCAGTTATAATTAATTATAAATATTCCCCCTTTGAGCTAATTTGCTACAGGTACATACAGTAGGAAAAGTAATTTGTAAATATTTTGTAGAGATATTTATAGAGATTTATATCATATATAGAGAAATATGAATACCATGGTCTATGGCTTTATGGTTTAACAATGCTTTGACATTTTTTATTAACCCTATTATAAGCAATAGTAGTGATTCTTGACAAAGCAAATAGCACATTTATTTTGTGGTGATATGGCTCGTCCTTTAGTGGTCAAATGCTGTATTAGTTTAATTTCTGAGAGTGTTTATATCTGCTTTAGGGATAGCTGCAGGGTGGAGCAATGGGCGTAGCGAAAGGTTAGGCCGTGTAGTACATCAATGTGTGACTTCACTAATTGTATGAGGTTTCTCTCTACCTGGCCCCACCCCTCTCTCTGGAGTAGTCAGTGTGTTGAAATGTATAGCTGCTGTGTGATGTGTATGTACGGTCAGTAAACTCACAGATTATGAAGCAGAACTCTTTGCCAGTTTATTTATACTGTATGAGTCAACATGGTGTCGGAAGTAAATGACAACTGCACGCGAAAGTGAGTTTTGTCTACGCTGGAAAAGCTTCCACGCAGGTCTCTCGACTCTAGCCGCTAAGTTATGTAAATAGTTGCATCGCACTATTTCACATCGCAGCTATGGCAGGGGAATTCAGAAGATCGGATCCTCTCGTTTTCAATGAAAATGATATCTTCATTGCTGTAGCTCATTTAGACAAAACACGTTGAACACAAGCTTTCATCCTCCTCAACCTTGAGGGTCCCGAAGCCATCTAACGATAATGGTCCTTCTTTTATGCGCAAGAGGTGAGAGTTCCCGGTGAAAATGACAGTGTTATTATTACACTGGCTGAGTCCAGGGAAGTCCCCGACTGCTTAAAGACAAAGTTCAGTGAGATTTGTGCTCCCCATGTCAACATCACAATGGAACAACACAAGTTCAACATGAGATCACTGAATCCTGAATCTTAGCGATTTAAAACAAAAATCAAAAAGCTGCAAATTTGGTGCATTACAAGATGAGCTTATTCGTGATCGACTAGTTTGTGGAATACACTGTGACATTCTGAGAAAATCACTGCTGCGTCATTCAGAACTCACTTTACATAAAGCCATATCAGCATGCCAGATCTATGAACAAACTTAACAGCACACTAAAGACCTTGCAACACTCCAAACCACAACTACGGTCAATGCCTTGTCACAGGACCCACAAGCACTTGTACATGAACACATCAAGGAAGAAAACACCTTTGAGGTAATTAATGTTTGCAATATTTCACCATCACGCATTGATGAACTTAAAGGTGGGGTAAGTGATTTCTGGTAGCCAATGTTGATATTTCAAATCACCAAAACAAACACGCCCCTACACAAAAAGGGTCTTGCCCCTATATTGATAGCTCCGCCCCACACATACATACGCAACCCAGGCAATGATTATGCCAGTATCAGCTGGCCGAGGGTATGATGTCATCAAAAAGTGAAAGCAATGTGTGTTACTATGGTAATACAGGTCGGATGTGTTTTGGTAGTACTGTGTGTTTTAACGTGCATATATATGTTTAAACAGCATATATCAGTTCTTCGAAACAAAGCAAAACCAATGTTACTCACCTATCGAGAAGAAACAAAGCAACCTCGCCGTCCGATCGCAGGCCTTCCCGCTCCTTGAGTTCTCTCCAGCGCTGGAAAGCTGATCCAATATTTATACGGGTCCTACTTCTTGCCTTATCGTAAGCCTTCTTTTGTTCTGCAGACGTTTTCCTCTTTTGTTTTTTATCTGCCATCTCTATCTTTCTGTCGTCTCTCGGCTTGGCTAATGTCCGTCCTGTGCACTGAGCGCTCTCTCTCTCGTCCCCATCACAAGTAGACATGTCCCTTACTGCTGACTGGCTACAAGTTTGTTTTGGTACTCGGCCGGACTCAGTTTTCTAAAGTGTTTTTGAAAAAATATATACCCCACCTTTAAATGCCACACAGTATACGACACCACTCTACAAATGCTTGTGAACACAATCCGTCAAGGATGGCCAACTAAACTGCACAGTCTTCCCCCAGCAATGCGGCCATTTCACCCATACAGACATGAACTGATCACAGATGATGGACTTGTGTTAAAAGGCCACAAAGTGATTATCCCAGAAACACTTTGGCTGAAATACATGCAAATTGTGCATAGGGGTCACCCTGGAGCTGAATCTACCAAACAATGTGCATGTGTTGATGCTTACATCACATCTTGTGCCACATGCAACAGCACCAAACCCCACCAGCAGAAATAACCCCTTCAGTTATGACATCTTCGAATGGAACAGTCATCAATTCTTGGTGCTTGTTGACTCATATTCAGACTGGTACGAGATTGATCAGCTCCAGACGCTTTTCTGTTCATGGATCACCTCAAACCCTCATAACAGACAATGGGAGACAGTTCGTGAGCAACTGTTTTTAAAGATGTCACTATGGCCTGGGACTTTGTTAAAAAAACTAGTAGTCCAAAGTGGAGAGGCCTAGTGTAGCATGCAGTCCGCAACGCTAAACAACTCATGGAAAAGTCCAAACGAGATGGCACTGACATCTACCTCAACTTGCTGAATCCACAAAATGTTCCACAAGCTCCAATGCTTGGCTCTCCAGCTCAGAGACTAATGTCCAGACAAACCCACACCACCCTGCCACTCCACAGCTCTTTGCTGCAACCTTCTCCTTTGGCCTCCAATGAGATTCATGCATAGCTGACAAAAAAAAAATACTGTGTCAAAAGACCAGTTATGACAAAAGATGTAAACAACTGAGCACACTCTCAAAAGGGCATATGGTGAGGATGCAAACCCCTCATGGTTATGACAGCAAAAGAGTTGTGAAGGAAGCCTGCAGCGAGCCAAGATCTTACATTGTCTTGTCTGGAGGAAAAGAATATAGGAGAAACCGTAGACATCTCCTACCTGTGAAAGAGCCAAGGCCAAGTCAATGTGATGATGATGGCCACCAGGTAATCCATGCTTCAACCAAAGCAAAGAGACCTCATGTACTCGCTCAAACAACCACAGGTCAAGTACCTCTCAGACACATGCACAGTTGAGAGCCAGTCCTTATGTGACACAGTCTGGACGTACTGTTCAACCTAACCCAAAATGCATTTCAATGATGCCCCCTTTGGCCATGATAGAGCAAACTAAGAGTTCAGAGATGACTCTTTGTCCGTCACAGGGCAGTCAAGGGATTCACAGGGGTTCACTGTAGTCCAAACCGGACAGGAAAACATTTCAGAGACAGCATCGTTGGCTGTGACAAGGCAAACAGAGAGTTCAGGAGTAGGCACCACCACCTTGAGAGGAACTGAAGTGAACACCTCCACCTCGAGAGGTTCTGTCGCAGAAGCCGCCACCTTGGGAGGAGCTGGAGCAAAGTCATAAACTGGAGCGAGCTCTGGTCCAGACTCACAGACTGGAGCGGGCCACGCCCCACTTAGTTTTAAGTGGGACTCGAACCCAGGTCGCCAGCATGGGAGGCGGGCAAACTAACAAGGATGCTAAAGACTGCATCCTCTAGAGTCAGTCGCTAGTGCACCTTTTGAAATCAGGGGAGTGAGGTAGGGCACAGGTGTCAAACTCAGTTCCTGGAGGGCACCAGCCCTGCAGAGTTTATTTCCCACCCTACTCCAACACACAAACCATGTCGTTTTCAAATAAGCATGAAGGACATGATTAGCTGGATCAGGTGTGTTTAATTAGGGTTGAATCTAAACTCTGCAGGGCTCCGGCCCTCCAGGAACTGAGTTTGACACCCCTGACCTAGGGTAACCATACGTCTTCTTTTTCTCAGACATGACCTGGCCAGGATTTCTGTATTGCCTAAAATATCCTGTTTTCCTGTTTTCATAACTGCTGAAGGTAATGATCGAGAAGTAGTTTGACCAATAACATGCAGGCATTGTACATGATCAACCAATCATGGAGCGTGAGAATGTGGGATCTACAGAGAACGGTCAAAGCAATGTAAAATACGCATACATATTAGGTGTGTTCGACTTGAAGCAGTGCTACGCAGACCGATCATTGTATGACAAATTTGACACCGAGGGAGAGAAACAATTTCAACAAAATGATCATACTCAAAAGTTTTAGAATCTCTTTTTTTTTATCCACTAACTGTACAAAAACATATGTGGTCTTGACATACTTCACATAATCCTGCTATAATCAAACTGTACATTTTAAATTACACGTATTTAGAATAAAAAACATGTAGTACCTTTAAACTCATTTCCCATCCTTGTGATCAGAAAACATGCAGTGAAACACTATTTGTTTGTACATTTATGAAGGAGAATGTATATATGGATCAAGATGTGGGTTAAATTATGTTTTTCAAGATGTACAAGATCATCCATGAGACTCTTGTAGATTTGTCTGATGAGTGAATGTGTAAATCAGTGCTTTTCCTAAACTGTTTGTATGCAGTAAAAGTCCAAAAGTCCAAATCTTGTAGATTAGGCACTGAAGAAAGTCGTGTTGTGACTGAAACGTTTGCCATTCTAAATGATATTCTATTGATGGACCCTTAAATTAAAATCCAGACATCACTGTTACACCAGAAAATGGGATGTAAATAGTGGATACAAAACAGAGACAAGGCAGGGAATAAATCTGAACAAAACAAAAAGGTGTGAGATTTTGTCCTGTATGAACTCTAACATCAGTTCCAGTAGTTCATGTGATCACCGTTTTCTGGGGACATTTTCATACACAGCATCTATCTTTGATTTCTGCAAGGAAACACAAACACAATCAATAATCTGGTGGATATGATAAAAAAAAACAATAGCAGACCAACTTGGAATTCTACATTTCTATGTCTTCACATTTACAACAAAAACGTATGAATGATATTGTATGTTAAAAGCTGAATATACAAATACTGACTTTTTAAAGAACTACTGCTACTACAGAACAGATGCTAACATAGAACAGCTGGAAGAAATGACATCAATCATCCAGTTTTTCACATGACTTATTAAGTTAAATCATCAAACAGTTTATTTAAGTTCTGGTTTGTCATGACTCTGTAACTAAGAATGACGTTCACACAAAAGCAACAGCAAGAAAATACTTGTTGCAGCTCATCTACAAATCAACCAATGGCCGCTAAAGCTGTATTTCACGTCAGACGATCATGAACCGCAGCAGCTGCAGCTTGAGGCCAGACTTCAGCACAGGTAACATGGCTTAACAACTTTGTGTGTGTGTTTTGATAACAGAACAAATTACGTATGCACTCTAAAAAATGCTGGGTAAAAAAGGGACAAACCCAGCTATTGGGTCAAACCCAACCGCTGGGTCAAAACAACCCAATGGCTGGGTTTGTCCCTTTTTAACCCAGCGCTGGGTTATTTTTAATATAGTGTGATTTTAAACAAAACATGTTTTAAATTAGTAGGCCACAGACCAAATTATGGGCTGGCTTTGGTGTAATAGTCAAAAGCCTTCATGTAGCTTAGGCTATAACTACATCAAGAAGTCATAAAAACCTAATTCATGATGGAAATTAGGAAATAAATAGAGAAAGCATCACGTCAGATATAGAAATGGACTTACTGTAAACTAAAAACATGTCATGATGCAACAACGGGAGCAATCTGATTCAACCAAATGAAACATTATGTATTGCCAAATGTATTGCAAACACAAGTAAAAATCAAGTTAGGACATATAACAAAAATATATTTCATTTTATTTATTTATTTTTTGGACTGCACTTTAATTTTCTCCCACTTTGCTCTCTCAAATTCTCAGTTCTTCACTTCCAAATCTAAACATTACACTCAAAGCAGAGTTTAACATTTCCATTGGGCCCCTATTTCTCTAGATTGACAGTTCTTTCTAGACAATAAATCGGTGTGGGGTGTGATGTCACTAGTATGCAACGTTGGATTCCTGCTCAGTGATCACTTAAACAGAATATGGACAGCTG
>NW_015508531.1:18573-21755 GCF_001515645.1 Sinocyclocheilus grahami | reverse complement strand
CAAGGCGAAATCCATTAAAATACCACATCATTAAATCCTTTTTGTCTATTATTAGACCAGTATCTAATGTGATATATTCTCCCTCCTTCACTGAGTTCATCTTCACTTCATTTGTCTTTACAGCAGACACACCTGAAACACAAATGAAGTGAGTTATATATGTAGGTCTTTTCTGTGAGGAAAAAAAATTAAAAGACTAGAGAAAATCAGGAGAAACAAAATTAACATATGACTATACTGTAATCTATCTGAATACTTGGTTCTG
Source organism: Sinocyclocheilus grahami (assembly GCF_001515645.1). Classification (NCBI taxonomy): domain Eukaryota; kingdom Metazoa; phylum Chordata; class Actinopteri; order Cypriniformes; family Cyprinidae; genus Sinocyclocheilus; species Sinocyclocheilus grahami. The sequence continues at coordinate 21,490 of NW_015508531.1, read as the reverse complement.
ATTGACTAAGTAAGGGATAATGTACGTCCAGCCGGTTGTTATCGCAGAATAAACTTCTTATTGCACAGCTACTTCCCACATAAGTAAATAATTGTACCCAAAATATTGATGTAAAGCAATATATTTTATTAGCTTGTTAAGCGCAAAGCTTCCGCAAAGAAAAACAATTCCTAAAAAAACTGCTCTGTACCTGGACGACGTTCAGACAAGACAGATATTTAAGGCATAACACATACAGTCGTTTGCACAGCTTTTCACCACATGAATAAAGACGAGGACATGAAATGTTATTTGAGAAGAAAGCGTTTTCAAATCTTACCTGTTTATTATCTTAAATCTATTACAGTGTACAAAACAATTAGCAACAAGATGAAGACTTTTAACAATACCGCAAGCCTACTACTATGAGTGAAGTTCTCCGGTTTTGTTTTTGAGTAAATACAGTCAAGATGAAGATGACAAGGTGATAGCAGGTGGAATGAAACGGGTGAGAGTGCGGCGGTGTGATATGACACATGTGAAACACATGAGTGCGTTGTTATCGGGAATAACATACCTCAGAATGTTGCGACTGATCAATCTTGTCAAATCTGCTCCATGACTTCTATCAATAAAATAGCATCGCTACCTAATACTACATTATATTTCTCAGCAATGAGGTGGTTGCTGTTTAAGTATTTAAAGCCACAGCAAAAATCAATGACATCTTTAACTTTTAAATGCTGGCAAGTGACCATAAGCTAGGTAAACTCCACTTTACATCCACATTTTGTGCTTATAATTACATTTGACATTAAATTCTCTGCACTTTGCATCCTCTCTGAACTAAAAACTGAAATTAAATAATAGGTTTTTAATCTATAAAAAATCTATTAAGACACAAGTTTCTAAACACTTTATTTTTGAGCAGTTTGAGAGGCCATTCACACAGACTGTGTGTTTTTTAAAGAACAATAATGTTTAATGTAGATCTCAGAGTGTTTTCTGTAAGTAATGGGATAAAGCAGGGTGGTCTACAAGTGCAACACATTTGTCGGAACTTCTGCAACAGTGTTGGGAAGAACTTTCTCAAAAATATTTGACTTCCACTGTAAAAATAACACAAGTGTGTTCAGCTCTTATATCTGAGTACTCTGATGAAAGTAGTTTAGGTAGTTTAAAATTAAGATCCCATGATCTCTTGTTTTAATCTTTGTTTATTTGTACTTTGCTATAATTCAGTACAGTAAATGTGCATTAAATGGCATAAATTTCAATAAAACCTGGAAAAATGTAGGTGTTTTAAAACTTTTGATTTATATAATAAGCTTTTATAATTGAATAAATTACTCACCACGAACAGAAACAATGAAGGTCATTTCACTGATTCTGCTGCTGAGGATCTCTAGTGTATAGACTCCAGAGTCTGTGGTTGTGATGTTTGTGATGGTCAGAGATCCAGTCTGATGATCCAGCTTCAGTCTGTCTCTGAATCTGTCAGTACCTTCATCACACTGAACATCTGTACAGGTATGACTGAGATCTCCATTGATTTGAGCTATACGAATGCCATTTGAATACCATCTAATTCTGTCTTGCTGGTTTGCTTTAACATCAGTGTGTAGAGTGACTGAATCTCCCTCCATCACTGACACTGACACTATATCTGTATCAACACCAAGAGAGCCTGAGGAAGAAAGAAAGACACAGATTATCTCAGATCACATCTGCGACAGCGGGACAAAAGCACACAACAGGAAAGTGATGTGAAAATATTTTTCTTCAGATCATAAAGATTGTAAATAGAGAAATCTGTCTGGATTTATAATGTAGCACATGCAACCAAACAGCAGAAGATAATTGATTTACACATTCACTTATCAATCAGACAAACATCCATGAGTCTCATAAACGATCTTAACTTAAATAACATAACCCACATCTTGATTTATATATATATATATATATATATATATATTCCTGTACTCATGCATATATTTGTGAATTCATAGGCTAAAACCAAATAGGGATCACTGCATATCTTCGTAGACCAGTAATGAATCTATACTGTTATTTTCTACTATAGTGCACCTTCTATATATGTTATTATTTAAAAGCTGTTTGTGATGGGCTTTGGTTCATCATGTGACTTTCATCACCACCTGCATTTGGTGGTTATCAGTGTATTACAAAGGTACAAAACAGATTTCAGTACTTCAATAGGTTGGTATATTAACATCATATCAGTTAATGAAATAACGGTATTTAACTGTAAATTTAAGTTAAAACCGTAAAACCTAAAATGCTGCTACCGTATTTTTTACGGTAAAATTCCGGCAACCACAGCTGCTGTTTTTTTACCGTAAATTTTACGGATTTTTTTTTACAGTGTATATTAGGACTAAAATGATTATAATTTATATATAAAATATATAAAATCTACAGTTTAACTGTAAGTATTAAAGGTTTGCATGCATTAGTTAAACCATTCATCTTAATAGCAAGGCTTATATTAAGAGATATTTTAAATTAGATTTTAACTTTCATTCAGACAGAGTTGAAGTGGATTAATGAGTTATAGAGTTATAATATTATATAGAGTTAAGGCTTCAAAGTATGTGCATAATACAGGACTACTTGAAGCTACACACACACACAAAAGGAGATTCAAAACAAGTGATTGGATTTATATTATATTTATGGCAACGTCACAAAAAAGGCCATCTCAGACCCCGGAAACAGGGGTAATAATTTAACAGTATGTAATATAAATAAATGTCTTACCATGCAGGAGCAAAACATAGAGTGTGGAAAAAAATCTGTCCATAATTTTGACCAAAATACGCAAAGAATCTGTCGAATCTTTAAGTCAACCTATTGCTAAAGTGAAAGTGAAAGTAGCCTACAGTGAGAAGTCGGTGTCAAAAACAACAACACA
>NW_015508531.1:8202-12310 GCF_001515645.1 Sinocyclocheilus grahami | reverse complement strand
CTCACCAAATCTTGTGTTCAAGGGCTTACAATATATAGTTAGGGATCTTAACAGGTTTTTAACTGCAGCAATTAAAATTACAATTTTACAAAACAAACAAACAATTTTACAATTATTTTTTTACATTGCACTGTAAATTATACTGTATGTTCCACTGTGCAATTACAGGACAGCTATTTGAATATTTTAAGATGGCTAGAGGACACCCTTTGTACAGGCAAGTTCTCTGTACCACTATCCTATAAGAAAACATTAACAGAAGTTAAGGGAAATGAACATGACTGATGATTCTGTTACACACACACACAAAGACTCTTCAGTCTAATGAATCTAAATAACTGAATCACATTGTCATCTTCTGTACTACAGTAATGTATCATGTTTGAATGCTTTGTGATATATTTTCACAAACTATACAGGAAGAATTGGGAAGTTTCTGAAAAGTGGCAGAAAAAAACATGTGACTTTGCAATTGATTTGAAACGTGAAATACCTCAATTTTTAAGTTACAAATCCAGTTATCTCCCTTTAACAGTTTGCACATTTTAATGGGCAGTACTACATAGTCTTAAACCGTACTCAATAAGCCAATTATATTGGTGTTTTTGTAATGATGACTGAATGAAACCACATCACACATACACACACCGAAAACACACAACCAGAAATTCTCACCTGTTACACCTGCAACGACCAGCAGAACACCAACACATGCTCCTGCCATTTAAAAAAAATAAACAATCGCATCTGTAATGAAAAACGACAGTCAATATTACTAGAGACTGATATATTTGATATTTAAACCTATCTACCTTTATCAGATACATGATATTGTGTGAATAGATCATATCTAAAGTAAAATACTCACTAGTGCCAGTCCCACTAAGGCTCTTTTCGCTGATAAATCTGATGTTGCACTGACGGCGGATGCTGCTGCTGTTGGTGACGATCTCAAGATGATAAACTCAAGAGTAATGACAACAAACTGGTAAGTAGAACAAAAGAAAACAGGAATTAAATGAATGAATGTGGAAAAAAAGAAATACAAACTAAAAGTCCCTGAAACAGAAACTGAAACCAAAAAAGTCCCTGCTGTAACAATAAACACATTGTGATTATAATGCAAAGCTAACTTTTTTTTTATATGGCTGACAAAAACCCTAAACTGTATTTTAACATACCTCAATGGAAAATGCATTTAACAATTCAGTTATTCTCACCAGTGACATTAAAACTTAAGTTCTTACAGCAGTTCTGATGATTGTGATAGTGAGAGATACAGATGAATCATCGATTTACTCATTCACTCATCAGACAAATCTACATGTCTCAAAGATGTATTTTACAACTGCTTATCATAAAGCCCATTTATATCCCCTACCCATACATAGATTCCAGCATTGATCATTACATATAAGAACTCCCTGCCAATCCATGAAACTTTGATTGGATAAAACCATCATAACAACGTATTACAAGATATCATGGACAGTCTCAAATATAATGACTTATTTCCAGATAATGACGGCTTGAATTTGAAGAGTCCTGACAGGACGAAAGGAGGAGCTGGTGATGGAGGAGGACCTGAGCAACAACATAGGTGTGTTCAACTTCATGCGGCACTGCGCAGACCGATCAGCGAGTGTTGCTTTTTGCAGTCGGGGGCAGAATTGAAAAAGGAGACGTGAAGTCGGACACTTTCTGCTTCCCGTTGTGATGGTTGCACGGTGTTTGCGTGCTCTATCACAGATGAAATTAATTAAATGCAGTATTTGTCACAAGAATCAAGTTCAAAATATCAAGTTCAAAATAAGCCTATACTATTTAAATACCAATAAAGTTTATTTTTATCAGTGTTTTTGATAAACGTGACTCAATGTAGCATTGCGACTACAGTGAAAGAGCTTTTACTGTTATAGAAGCACAGATGTGTGAGCATTAGTGGAACTAAAGGTGTCAGAATAAACGCAAAGCACGTTTGGCCAATTGTGCCAATCGCACAAACTGCACCGACTGAGTCAGCCAAATGCTCTTGAAACACTCTTACTCTATGTTACAGTGACATTCCTCCAGTGCTGTCTCAAGTCAGACAAAATTTCTAACCGGCATGCACTGCTGTAAGTCAGCAACCGAACGGTGTATGCAGCACCGCAAGAAGTTGAACACACCTAATGAAAGCAGCACTAGCAGGGCTGTGATCGTAAACCTATAGGTAGAAATAGATCAGCTGAGCGTCAGCTGATGCAAATGTAATGGAGGTATTTTTCTCCAAGGGGCTTTTATTTTGATGGGTTGATGAGTCTTTTTTACATCGGAGCTGTATTGGAAGACAGTGGTGCACGGACAGTTCAAGTCTCAAGAGTTAATTGTACAGTGACACTGCCGTGTGAAACCGGAGGACGCAATTTAAGCAGAAGTCCAGTTGATTGTGTAAAAGTATGGCAAACAGTGTTAAGAGACTGGCTGAGGGCACGAAAGAGAATTGCTGGAGCCGTGAGTTTCATTCAGAACACTGTTGTTCATTTTGCATTCTAAGCAATTTTTTGAGGATCCTGCTGCGTTCCAGAGTAATACTTGAACTGTGTTATAGTTCATGATTCAGTTTTTTCTTTGTGAGTCACTTAAATGCAATTTTCAGTGCACAAGTGCATGTCTGCAAAAAGGAAATAAAATTGTGAAAGACCTTTGGTGTTTTTGGAGAGAGACTGATGATGGACTGCAATCAAGTTTTGCTTTGAGAATTTAGGAATTTTTTTCCTTCTGGCATGCTGCATGTGTGCTATGGCTATGCTAGGCCAATTTGTTCCAGAAAGCTCTCAAGATTTTCTGCCTGCATTGACATTTGTGTGTGTTTATTCCCCTGCCATACAGATGACATCTCTTCCATGGTTCATCTCAGTTCTCTATAACTCATCTAAAGTCATCTCTTCACTTCTCATCGCGAGTCATCCCTTCACTTCTCATCACAAGTTTTCTCATCATATTCTCAAGTCTTTTGCTACAGACTGGTACACTCATTTCACACAATATATGGTGATTTTGGGGAGGAGATGGGGTGGAGATGCACGTACGCACAATTTCCCCCTGACTGGGATTTATAAAAGGTTTTGGCATACGCATGGTTTTATAAATCTGAAAACTTTTGTGCATACCCAAAATCTAGCTTTTGTGCGTACATAAACTTTTAAGATGAAATAAAAAAAGTTTTATAAGTGATGACCCTGGTCTGAAGAAGAAGAGACACCAACGCTAAATGACCCAAAACCTATCACTCATGTTAGAGTAATCAACGCTGATGCCAAACAATCTTCATCTGCGTTAACACTAGAAAAGTTGCACAAGGCCATACAAAAGATCACCACCCATCAGGAAGAACTTTACTAAGCAGTGCACAGTAACAGCATGTTATGATTTCAAGAGAATGGTCCAAAAAGACAATCCTTGAAAGACAGTGATCGGATTCACTCTGATATATATCTGTTTTTCATGGAGCAAAACTGTGCACAGATCCTGAATAAGAGGACACAGATAAGGATTTCATCCAACTTGCATCCTGAGGAGCAGGGCGGAATTGATGTTAAAGTGGCTGTACAAGCATCCATCAAGAAAGTGGTGAATGGTTACAGCTGGGATGAAATTGGGCTGTTGCAAAGAAGTGATCCCTTGATAGATTTCATATACAATGCTGTTCAAAAACTATAGACCAAGCCGAGCGTGACAGCACAGTATGCCACCAGAGTTGAAAAAGCTTTGCAGGGACTTTGAACGTCTTCAGTTGCATCATGGAGTGATGTTCAGATATATTCTTGACCTAAGGGATGGAGAGAAAATTAGGCAGCTAGTTGTTCCAGACCCCTTCTGTCATTCAGTTTACGAAAGTCAACATGAACACAGCCACATTGGAGAAAGGAGTACCCTAACATCAATGAGATGGAACTTCTATTGGCCTAACACAGGGCTGGGCAACTTCAGTCCTGGAGGGCCACTGTCCTGTAGAGTTTAGCTCGAACCCTAATCAAACACACATGAACAAGCTAGTCAATGAGTACGTTTACATGGACAACAGTAATCTAATTATTTACCTTATTCTGAATAAGACAATATTATG
>NW_015508531.1:7400-7844 GCF_001515645.1 Sinocyclocheilus grahami | reverse complement strand
ATTGTCTTAATCATGTTAAAATCGGATTATTGTTGTCCATGTAAATGTACTCACTGTCTTCAAGACACTAGTAAGCTACAGCCAGGCGTGTTTGATTAGGGTTGGAGCTAAACAGTGGCTCTTCAGGATTGAAGTTGCCCATCCCTGTCCTAACATGCCTAAAGATGTCCAAGGAAGGATAGAACAGTGTAAAAGATGTACCCTCGCAAAGGATGTATTTCCAGGAATCCAAGTCCCGATGACATGCAGCATTGTCACTGCTCCAGCTGGGAATATCCTTAGGACATATTCTGACTGAAGTCTTTACCCGATTTACAGTTGCTGTCCCAACCAAGAACCAAATGGCATGTACTATTGCAAAGCCGCTCATCAAGCCCCTCATCAAGCATCGGTTTGCTTACTTTAGGGATCTTATCTATTCACAAACAGCTTGTAACACTTCAA
>NW_015508531.1:5947-7110 GCF_001515645.1 Sinocyclocheilus grahami | reverse complement strand
TTCCAAGTGTGGATTTACCCTGTTGGATTGAATAAAAGACAGTTTGTGTATCCATGGCTCCTTCGTTCCTTCCGGCAGTGTATCGTGACAATGACCCCTTTAAGCAGAAGTTCAGGAGAATCATGAGTTTCTTTCAGAACACTGTTGTTCCTGGCACATTCTGCATCTAAGCTTTTTTTTTTTGGATTCTGCTGCATTCCCGAGTAATACACGAACTGTGTTATAGATCGTGATTCATTTTTTTTTTTTTTTGTTAAAGTCCTTTTGGTGTTTTTGGAGAGAGACTGACTTTCATCTGCGATCAAGTTTTACTTTGAGAATTTGAGAGTTGGACATTTTTTTTCCTTCCGGCCGTGCTGCATTCGTGCTATGGCTGAGCTGTAACCTTTTGTTCCAGAAAGCTCTCAAGTTTTTCTGTCTGCATTGATGTTTCAGTTTTTTTCTCAAGTTTTTTTTCTTTTCTTTTTTTTTTTCCGTGTGTGTGTTTATTACCCTGCCACACCGATTGACATCTGCTGGTTCATCTCAGTTCTCTATTACTCATCTAAAGTCATCTCTTCACTTCTCATCGCAAGTCTTCTCATCATCTTAAATCTCTTGCTGGTACAGACTGGTACTGGTACACTTATTACACTGACTGCTACACTCATTACACACATTACACTGATTATTCAATTTGTATTGTAAATGTGGACTGAACTTTATTTGAAGGATGACTTAGAAGGCGTTGATTCATAAGAATCTTTTGAGTTGCGTTATTGTTAAAGGGGTCATATGATGCTTTTTTAAAGATCATTATTTTGTGTATTTGGTGTAACAGAATATGTTGACATGCTTTAATGTTCAAAAAACACATTATTTTTCAAATACTGTACATTATTGTAGGTCCTCTATGCCCCACCTCTCTCAAATGCTTCATTTTCTACAAAGTCCCTCCTTCCGACAAGCGCAGTCTGCTCTGATTGGCCAGCTGACCCAGTGCATTGTGATTGGCCGAGCACCGCAAGCACTTGTCGGAAATGTAACGCCCCTTACCATAATCGCGAGCTTCATCTTTCAAAATAAATGTAAAGACAGAGCCCGAAAGGGGAAAAGAGTCGCTTGACAGACACAGTCTGTGCGCGCGCGCACACACACACACACACACACACGATGCGCAAAAC
>NW_015508531.1:5300-5511 GCF_001515645.1 Sinocyclocheilus grahami | reverse complement strand
AGCTTGTAACACTCCAAAGAGAAAGGAAAACTTGAAATCGCATCTATATAATAGTCTTTGGTACAACTCAAAAGTTGAAATGCATGGTAACTTGGTTCAAATTCATATTGAAAGATCAATTTGAGAACCCTGTTGAACATTCAAAGATTTATTTGGCTATAAGACAGAATACTGAAACTTTTTTTTCTTCAGTTTGTAGTTGTTGTTGTTG
>NW_015508531.1:0-492 GCF_001515645.1 Sinocyclocheilus grahami | reverse complement strand
CCCCCCGCTCCTCTCCATACTGAACGTGATTGATTTCGAAAGTGTAAGTGAAACCAAAAAAACAGCGCACATATGAAAGCCAGTGCAATCATTCGTGAGCGTCAGCATCTGCACGCGATCACAGATTGCACGCTTCCCACCCGAAACAACACCCCCCCATGAAATTGAAATTTAGGCCTTGAATTTGCTTTCATTGCAAAATGAAAACAACTAAAGTATTCATTATTAAAGAAAAGGCCTTGAAGCAAAATCACTGAGAATCTCAATCTGCCTCAAGTAACCTTAGCAGTAATAGGAACGCAAATATTTTCTGGATGCCACATTTTTACTATTATAATTGTGTTATTATTATATCTTCTGTGATGTTTTTTTTCTCAGAAAATCGAAGAGGAGGCTCACGTAGAGTATGCATCTGTCGCCATAAGAAGATGATCAAACATTTTCTAAGTACCAGATCCAGCTGTGTGATCACTTTCACTTAAACTTTTGTAA
>NW_015508530.1:21524-21760 GCF_001515645.1 Sinocyclocheilus grahami | reverse complement strand
AAGTACAATAACACAACAACAATGCATGTGCAACATGGTATCTTTCTTGGTTAAGTATTTGATATCTAGGAACTATTCCATTTACTGTGTATTTACAAACACTTTTAATGTGTTTGTAGAGAGTTGTGTAGTAATGTAACATCATTCATTATTTTATAAAATACCATGTGTATCTTAAACTACGGTTTGTCTTAACAGTTCAGTAACTCATTTGTTCAGTATAAATGTTTTTTTTT
>NW_015508530.1:16875-21110 GCF_001515645.1 Sinocyclocheilus grahami | reverse complement strand
AACGCATTTTATGGACGACAGTTTTTTGAACCTCGAAGAGTACAAGGCTGGCTGTGCACACAGGCTATATCTAAAAAAAAAAAAAGGGTCAATTCCGACTTTGCTATGACAATCTGGCGCTTCTGAATCAACACTGTAAGTAGGTTTTGTTATTAGTTTAAGTATTTGCTATTGACTGTTCAAATGCGGAGTCTTGCGCAGCGCAGAGTAACGCGTCGTGTGTGTGTGTGTGTGAGGGGAACAGGGTCACATCACAGGAGAGTGAACTGCCTGTCAGAAATCATAGCAGCTGTCTTTACCGCGGCTTGTGTACTGCATCATCACTGTGTCTGTCACGCGACTCTGTTGCCCTTTTGGGCTTGAACTGATGGAAAAACTAACAACATTAATAACTGTCTTGATATTTACTTTGAAAGCGGAAGCTCGCGATTATGGTAAGGGGCGTTACATTTCCGACGCGTGCTTGTGGTGTTCGGCCAATCACAATGCATTGGGTCAGCTGGCCAATCAGAGCAGACTGCGCTTGTCAAAGGAGGGGGCTTTGTTGAAAACGACGTGTTTCAGAAAGTCGGGGCATAGAGGACCTACAATAATGTACAGTATTTGAAAAATAATGTGTTTTTTGAACATTAAAGCATGTCAACATATTCTGTTACACCAAATACACAAAATAATGATCTTTAAAATAGCATCATATGACCCCTTTAATAAACAGCTTGTATTAGACACATTACCAAGAATTTCTAGTTGATGGTGCCATGATGCCAAATAAACCACATGCAGCTTGAGGACAACAGACTGCATATGGTTTCAGATCTTATTTTATTAGTGCTTCATGCGGAATGAGAAATGCTAGTAAAAACTTAACACATTAATTTTAATTGGTCATTTTTAACTCGTGCGTGAGAAGCATCAATATTATTGTTGTCTCTGTGTGTCAAAATTTTATGTTCATACATTGGAATTTGAATATGTTTATGCGTTTGAGGTTTTTCAAATGCTAACCAATGAGGAGAAGATTAAAGAGCTCTTTTCAAATATTTCTTGGGATTCAGGGACCCAGAAACATTTCCATAAACTTCTCTGTGAGTTGAAGAGTTTTCACAACAGAGTGGAGTAACTGAGTGAGTAAACAGTTTAACGGCATACTATAAAACTGTATTTCATCCATTCATGACTGTTATTATGTGCGCCACCTAATTCGGGGCCCCCCACGAGAAATCCAAGTGCTTGGTGTATGAACTATTAAGCATTTAAAGGGTGAATGTGTGATTTGTGGTACAGTTTTGAATTTGTGGAAGTTTACATAGATTCGAGTCGGCATTGCCCTCTGAGTCTCTTGTGCTTTTTTTTCCCCCCTGGCTGTGTTCATTCTGTAATTTTCTGACACTATATATAAAATAAAGAAAAGTGATTTCATTTGTTTTCGTCTAAACAAAAGAGGATATTTTACTTCAGATTTAAGTATAAGGGCTGTATTTAGGTAAAATACATAAGTCTTGACATGTTACTACTTCTGTATTTGTTTCACTGTATATTTTAATCCATTGATGTGATTACAGTAATTTTCCAAGGAAGAAACCAGCCCATAACAAATAATTGAATCAACTTTATTTTATCAAGAGTAATAGCTGTACAGCATTTTGTGTGTGTGTGTAAGTAAAAGTTTTCTTAACTGGAAGCACTGCGTCACATAGATTATAGTTTCTACAAAACACGTAACTTACCAGCCAACTCACCATCAATTGCAGGAGCCCAGGTCTTGCTGATTTAAGTGCCATTATGCCTCACAATAGGGTTACACATGTAAAACCTGGCTGACTGCAGTAAGAGGTCATGGTTCTTTTGCTTTCACTGTGACACTGCAAGAATGTTTCAACAAAGCATCAGCTCCAGAATATTTGAAAAGGGACTGCTTCTTTATTTTAAAAAAGGAAACATGAACACTTCAAACTAAGAAAAACCTACTGCGATACAAGTCAGCAAACTTACACTAAATTACAGTGTGGATTGATGTGGTTATAATGTGAAGCAAAGTAACATCACAGAGTCTACGTAACATTGCTGTACTGAGCCTTATATTCTAAAGGACTGACTGCTTTACCATAGTGTTAAAGCACAACTAACTTTAAATACCATTTCTAACTTGGATAGAACTTGTTAATTTAAAAGTTACCACATGAAGCTTATTATAACTTACCCAATGAACCAGTTACAGTGAATTCAGTTTCAGCTGAATGTCCAGAGGAACCATAAACCTTGCAGATGAGAGTCACTGGATCTCCTTCAGTCAACCTCTTCTGTGGAGAAAGTGACTGTCGGTCCTCTGATTAGATGCTGATCAGGTTTGATTGTCACACACACACACACACACGGTTTACGGGGACACTCCATAGGCGTAATGGTTTTTATACTGTACAAACTGTATTTTCCATCACCCTACACCTAACCCTTACAGAAAACTACTGGCAATTTTTGAATTTCATAAAACACCGTTTTGTATGTTTTTTTAAGCCTTTTGTTTTACGGAGACACAGGACGTGTCCTAATAAACCATGTTTACATTGTAGTACCCATGTCATTATACACATTTGTGTCCTCATAAACCATATATACCAGTACACACACACACACACACACACAAACACACAGAGAGAGATTATGTAAGTATTAACCAGTCAGATTTTAAATCAGATATTGTACATAAAATGCTTGAAGACATTACCCTCACATCTCACCCAGTCCTTCCATCCATCAGACTAATTCGGAGAATTTTCCATCACATATATCTCCCTACATTTAGAATAAAATTATCACTCTGATCAGATCACCTTAGGGATGTATCTTATCTTTGTTATTATTCATCTCATATATGAATTCCTGTTCAAGTTCTTTTAAAAATAGATATATTATAAAGTATGCAGATGATACTGCTCTAGTGAGCCTCACATTATGGGGAGGAAGAACACAGGCCTGTTTTGGATTTCTTTTTAAACTGGTGTGAGCACTCAAATCTCCTCTCAAATATCTCCAAAACTAAAGAGAATTAAGCATTTAAAGGGTGAATGTGTGATTTGTGGTACAGTTTTGAATTTGTGGAAGTTTACATAGATTCGAGTCGGCATTGCCCTCTGATTCTCTTGCTGTTTTTTTTTCCCTGACTGTGTTCATTTTGTAATTTTCTGACACTATATATAAAATAAAGAAAAGTGATTTCATTTGTTTTCGTCTAAACAAAAGAGGATATTTTACTTCAGATTTAAGTATAAGGGCTGTATTTAGGTAAAATACATAAGTCTTGACATGTTACTACTTCTGTATTTGTTTCACTGTATATTTTAATCCATTGATGTGATTACAGTAATTTTCCAAGGAAGAAACCAGCCCATAACAAATAATTGAATCAACTTTATTTTATCAAGAGTAATAGCTGTACAGCATTTTGTGTGTGTGTAAGTAAAAGTTTTCTTAACTGGAAGCACTGCGTCACATAGATTATAGTTTCTACAAAACACGTAACTTACCAGCCAACTCACCATCAATTGCAGGAGCCCAGGTCTTGCTGATTTAAGTGCCATTATGCCTCACAATAGGGTTACACATGTAAAACCTGGCTGACTGCAGTAAGAGGTCATGGTTCTTTTGCTTTCACTGTGACACTGCAAGAATGTTTCAATAAAGCATCAGCTCCAGAACATTTTAAAAGGTACTGCTTCTTTATTTTAAAATAGGAAACATGAACACTTCAAACTAAGAAAAACCTACTGCGATACAAGTCAGCAAACTTACACTAAATTACAGTGTGGATTGATGTGGTTATAATGTGAAGCAAACGAACATCACAGAGGCTACGTAACATTGCTGTACTGAGCCTTATATTCTAAAGGACTGACTGCTTTACCATAGTGTTAAAGCACAACTAACTTTAAATACCATTTCTAACTTGGATAGAACTTGTTAATTTAAAAGTTACCACATGAAGCTTATTATAACTTACCCAATGAACCAGTTACAGTGAATTCAGTTTCAGCTGAATGTCCAGAGGAACCATAAACCTTGCAGATGAGAGTCACTGGATCTCCTTCAGTCAACATCTTCTGTGGAGAAAGTGACTGTCTGTCCACTGATTAGATGCTGATCAGGTTCAATTGTCTCACACACACACACACACACACACACACACACACACACACACACACACACACACACACACACACACACACACACACACACAC
>NW_015508530.1:8578-15344 GCF_001515645.1 Sinocyclocheilus grahami | reverse complement strand
ATCCAGCCCACATCTCCAAGACACAACACACGCACTCAAATGCGCAAAAAAAAAAGTGAAGGATGGGTGACTTTTATTGGTCCGGCAATAAAAGAGTCGGATGAAAGGAGAGAGGGTCCAAAAGAGAGAAAGAAGCATTCAGAGGGAGGGGCAGAGGAGTGTGAAACAAGGTCTCATCCATCAGTGGTGTGGAGGAGCGACATTCCAGCACTGTTAAACGGGAGGACACACTCACTCACTGCCACAATGGAGGGGAGGAGGCAGCTGGGCTGCAGCTGGGAGGAGCGAGGAGTCAAAGCACAACCTCCCTCGCCTCCTTCTTTAGCTTTCTGTTCTTCTCAGAGCCAATTCAGCAAACTCTATGGCCATGACCAATGTAAATTTCAGACGCTCAAAGCATTCATACCAGCAATAGGCTCTTTGAAGACTTTGATATTTGGCTTTTGGCTGTCTTTGCTGAAGACTCTAAGATTCAGTCAATGGTATTGTGGTTGGTCGATTGAGTTTGTGCTTATGATGCAGTTGCTTGTGTGTACTTTAAAAGTACCTTTGGAAAATGTCCTCCCATTTTTCCAAACTGTTGGCTTTTCGACCAAAAGTCCTCGTTTCTCCCGTCCATCGTTTGGCGAGCCGATTCATCAAACTCTATGGCCATGACCAATGTAAATTTCAGACGCTCAAAGCATGCATAAAAGCAATAGGCTCTTTGAAGACTTTGATATTTGGCTTTTGGCTGTCTTTGCTGAAGATTCTGAGTTTCAATCAGTGGTTTGTCAATTGGGTTGGTGCTTATGATGCAGTTGTTTGTATTTTTGGAAAATGTCCTCCCATCTCTCCAAACTGTTGCCTTTGAGAACAAGATTCCTCATTTTTCCTCGTCTTGCTCTTTAACCACGTCCAATATTTGGTGAACCAATTCAGCAAACTCTATGGCCATGACCAATGTAAAATTCAGATGCTCAAAGCATGCATACCAGCAATAGGCTCTTTGAAGACTTTGATATTTGGATTTTGGTGCTTATTATGCAGTTGTTTGTGTGTATTTTAGAAGTATCTTTGGAAAAGGCCCTCTAATCTCTCCTAACTGTTGCCTTTGCAAAAAAGATTCCTCATTTCTCTTCCTCTCGCTCTTTAACTCCCGTCCTTCATTTGGCTAACCAATTCAGTGAACTCTATGGCCATGACCAATGTAAATTAAGGATGCTTAAAGCATGCATACTAGCAATGAGTTCTTTGAAGACTTCGATATTTAAGTGAGCGTTCTGGTTAATTGTATTGTGGTTTGATGATTGGGTTAGAAAGCTTAAAGTTTATGTTGCATTATTATACACTTGTTTGCAACCAGTATTGAAAAATGCCATCCCATCTCTCCATTTGGTGCCTTTACATCTAATATTCTGCTCATTTGTCCTGATTTCCCACTCTCTTTAACTGCCTCTATCATTCAATTAGCCGATGGCCTGTTTGAAGATTTTGTGTTTTTGCTGATTTTTATGAAGAATGTGAGTTTGGTGAAGGATATTGTGATATAATGACTAGTTTCATGTGCGGTTCTCTAAAATTATTTTAGGGTGTCTTGCAAATTATGTTGTGTTATTGTAGAACCAGCACTGGAAGATTTAATTCCACCTCTACTGTACATAATGCACCTCTACTTCCCCATTCTTTTAAACAGACAATCTCTTCATCTGACCCACAACAAAAACGTAATAGATAGCCCACTTGCTGTTTTATTTTTAGAGAAATAAATGCAATGTTGGGGAGTAACTAGTTACATGTAACAGAATTACGTAATTACAAAATTAATGTAACTAATCTGTTACATTTACTGAAATAAAATGTGTAATTAAATTACAGTTACTTATGATATAGTCATGTGTGTATATTGTCACACACACACACACACACACACACACACACACACACACACACACACACACACACACACACACACACACACACACACACACACAGAGAGACAGAGACAGAGTAAATATTAACCAGCCAGATTTTAAATCAGATATTGTACATAAAATGCCTGAAGACGTTACCCTCACATCTCACCCAGTACTTCCATCCATGAGACTCATTCGGAGAACTTTCCATCACATATATCTCCCTACATTTCAAATAAAACTATCACTCTGATCAGATCACCTTAGGGATGTGTCTTTGTCTTTGTTATTAATCATCTCATATACGAATTCCTGTTCAAGTTCTTTTAAAAATAGATATATTATAAAGTATGCAGATGATACTGCTCTAGTGAGCCTCACATTATGGGGAGGAAGAACACAGGGCTGTTTTGGATTTCTTTTTAAACTGGTGTGAGCATTCAAATCTCCTCTCAAATATCTCCAACACTAAAGAGATGATTATTGATTTTAGAGAGAGAGAGAGAGAGAGAGCAGAATATATCCCATCCTACATTAATGAATGGGGAGCACATACAATTAATAACAAATTGTAAACACCTCAGTATAATGTTGGACCATAAACTTAAATGGGATGCATGGACTGATTATGTAAGCAAGAAGATACAACAGAGAATGTATTTCATAAAGACATACCTTTCTTTTAATGCCCATAGCAGAATGCCTTTGATGTTTTATAGGGCTTTAATTGAAAGTGTTATGATATTCTGTGTGATTTGCTGGTATGGCAATGCTTCCAATGTTCAGAGGTCGTCAGTGGGGAAGGTGGTAACAATAGTGAGTAAACGGTTAGGTATACAGTTACGGAGTATAGCGAGTATATACAAAGAACTGTACATTTCTTGTCTATTACCACCCACTGCTACTTATACCAACAATGGAAATAAGTGCAGTTAAAATAGCAAATCATGTGGGAGAGCATTGCTATTGTGTCACTGTATTGTATTGCAATAGGCAACACTTTAATCATAGTGTTGAATGTAAACTATGGCTAGCACATAAGTTGAGATATTTTTTAAATGATTTAATAACAGTATTTCATTACGGTTACACTTGAATTGGTTACAAAATAGATGAAGGAAATTAAACATACAGTTAATTGTACCCAGCACGTATATCAAATCTATCTCTGAGGGAGAATAAATACCAAATGTGAGACATTCCAAATGGCTCTTTTGTTATAGAAGATAGGGTTGGGACAGGAAAGGCAAAAGTTTTTGTTGATTTTCAACTTTGCACTCTCAAACTTGCTCTTAAACGATTTCTGTGCAAATCAACTTTAAAAGATTGTATTAATGACACCAAATGCAGTTGTCCAGTATCAATCTAGAATGGAACAGTGCTAAAAGATTTGAGTGCATGTAGCGATTTGTTCTCCACATTCTCTTCAGTGTGATTTAATTTAAACGTAGCAACAATTTGGGGTGTTAGAGAAAAAAAAAATTATTAGCCACTTTCCAGTGATATTCTCTCCAGTTACACTATAGGTAATTTTTTCTGGTTTTACATGTATCTCAGTCAAGGTATCATCAGAAATCATTGACTCCCATTTGGACTTGATATGATGTGTATTCTCTCTCTTCACAGTCATACCATCTAAAGCTCTATATATGCTGCTTATCGGTGAAAGGTCTGCACATTAACCAGAATAAGCTCAATTGATGACAGACTGTCTTTTAACTTTTTTTTTTCTCCCAATTTGGATGTTTAAAGAGGAAGCTATGAATCTGGAGATATCTGTAAAAGTCAGTCTTAGGTGCAAATTCAATTACAAGTTGTGTGAAGGTTTTAAGTGTTTCTTCTTACAATAGTTGGTGGATATACTGTAAAATTTTCAGAGCTAATTTTCTGAAACCAGAGTCTGTTTTCAAGGATAAAATATATTAATCTGTGATCTGGATGTTAGTCATGAAAGCCCCGCAGGAAGGTCATAAAACTTTTGAACCTCCCTCCATAAAAAAAGTCGTCACCAATTTATACTTGGTTATCTTTGATTCTTTATTAAATGCAAGAGCTGCTTGTAGGAATAGACTGGAGTTAAACTTTTCAATTTCTAGCCAACCAGTCCCGTCATCACCAATTTCAACTTGGACCTAGTCCTAGTTTTCAAAATAAAACATTGAATAAGTATATTGACAAGTTAATACTCTTAGAAACAATAATAATAATAATAATAAAAAAACATTGCAGGCATTGAAGACATATGTGTTTAGATATAAAATTCAGTTATGTTCAATCTGTTCAGAGATATTTATACATATTTGCTCAACTGTAAAAATGAATGTCATGTAGCATCACATTTATGATGATCAAGTCACTCATGCTACACACTAGCATTGTAGCAATTAGATCTTATTTTATTGTAATAAAGATATAAACAAAAAGTATATTACAGCAAAACTACAGTTTATAATTATGTGTGAACAATTATTTTAATTTCTAACTAAGATCAATAAGCAGGCTACAACAAAAATAAAAAAGCTTTGTCCAATGAATGGCTTTCCATTATTGTTATTATTATTATTATTATTATTATTGCCATTACTGGATAAGCAGTTTTAAAATCTAAAGATTAGACTCGCATAGAGCTATTCATAGCAATGAAATATTTTAGAGCTACACATGGCTAGAAAATTCAACATTCACTATATACAATTATAAAAACTTTTTCAGACCAAGAATAGATTGGAAAAAAAATCACAATTTTAAAATTCCCTGATGTTTCAATGAAAACCCTGCTACACATACAAGAGAAACTGAAATGTACACAGCAGTAAAAAAAGGCTTTACACTCAATAATCCCAAGTAATGATGTAACCTTTAAGAATAAAGAACAGCACTAAAAAGATAATCACTGACATTAAAGTCTGTTAAATCTATTGCCATAAGTGCTGCATGCAGTATTTTAGAGATTACAGAGCATTGATGATCTTTCTTAACCTGTTCAATCTAAACTCATCTGTATGCTAAGACTGAAAGAAAGTTTCTCATCTGAGCATTATTTTGATAGGTTAATACTCTCAGACATTATAAAAAATATGGTTAACACTTTAGAATAGGGAAAACACATTCACTATTATAAGAGTTCCCTTTCAGTCGGTCACTCTCGACGTCACGTCGGAGGACCGACGAAATTGGGATCTCGCTTAGAGGGACCAATCTCCTTCGAGTGTAAACTAAACGAGCCAATGCACATTGGCATGCGATTATTGCATCCAGCTGCTGCTGATCACAGCGTGAGTATAAGTAGGCAGCAGGTGCAGCGCATATATGGTCATGTAGAATAAGGCATTAATATGTGCTTTATAAGTACTAATAAACAGCCAATATTCTAGTAATATGCATGCTAATAAGCAACTTTATTAGTGGGAATGGGTCCTTAAAATAAAGTGTCACATTCCTACTTGCTCAATACATTTTTAACATTCTAAATTACATATATTTTGTTATGCATTATTGATAATGAAATAAAACCAAATGACATCTAATTGAAATATGAATGTCAGTTACACAAATATCATATTACACAAAAGAGAAATAATTGAATTGATTTAGTTGTGAGATCAGTCCTGTTAGTTATTCTGAAAGTTATTCCTGAGTGTCTTTCATCTCAGCTTGTAAAGATTTATATGTATTTATTTATGGTTAACAGGTAAAGACTGACCAGACAGCAGTGTGTTGTTTCCCGCGTCACTCTGGTTCTGCTCTGATGTCTGACTGCTGTTCTGCTGTTGACTGACACTAGAGCGAGACTGAGATCTTACACCTAAGATAACATAAAATGATTATGTAAATATTCTCAGGAAAAGGGGGTCAGAAATAAAACACAACTGACTTTTAATCTCCTTTATTTATACACGTTTGAAACAAGAAATAGTGGTATAATTCATGATATTTGAATCATCACCACACATTTGATCTGTTCCAAAACCCAGTGAGCTGCTTCACTGCCTGTGTAGGCAAAATCCTAAAAAGAAATGTGACGGTCAGTCCTGCAGTCACTCCAGTTATCACAGGATTGAGACCATCAGATCCTGAGGCTGCTGAAGATGAGATACACATATTTTTACATTTAAAATCACGTTGTAAATGATACAGGAACATTTCAATGGTTATCACAGTATGAACAGGACTCTGCAGAATCACACCAGCTACAGAACAGAGGAAACATACTGATTCATAGTTAGACTATATTAACAATGTGGTGACAATAATAAAAAACATGAACATAAACAGATTTTTTTTAAATCCAGCACTCCCGCCCCTAACCGTATTAGTTTAAGTGTCTAATTATTTTATTCACTGAACTGTAACTAATGCATACTGCACTTGTTTAGTGCAATAAATACAGAAACACAGACTCACAGTGTACAGTGTTCTCCAGATAGACTGTTCTCTCTTATATATGCACAATTTATATATGCATAAATAGACACAAATGCACAAATGAACTTGAACTGATATGTGCTAATGTCACATCTGAGAGTGACTGTCTCTCCTCTGAATACATGTTGATCAGGTTTAATGCTCACTTTGGGTTTTCTGCACAATGACAACAATTCATAATGAAAATAATGTGCTGCTTTTACTGTATGAACCCAGTAAACTTGATTGTTAAACATAGATGCTAAATCAGGTTAGATTGAAATGTTGTTCTTTATAACTGGTTAGTAATTTATTGAAGACCTGTTGATATAATCATTGGGAATTAGGAAACATGAGTCGTCTCTCACTGTTTTGATTTCACAGTGAATTGTAAGTCTGGAAGAACCTCAGACACTTTGATCTTCTGAGATACTGACAATGCAAACACAGTGTATTAACATACAGGC
>NW_015508530.1:0-3185 GCF_001515645.1 Sinocyclocheilus grahami | reverse complement strand
CTAGCGTTTGTCGACGCAGCTCGAGTTCCTGAAGAGGAACTTGTGTTTATTGTCTCAGATTTATTCAAGTTGTTATATAGTTAGATTACCTATAGGGAGCTAGATAAAAATACTGTTCAAGTATTAGCAAGCATTGGGCGGCATATTTCATAATACTAGCCATAACCTCTGATTATTGTTTGAGCTTTAACTAAGTTGTTAGATGGGTGACTGTAGGGGGCCAAACAGAACCACTATTTAAAGAATGGCAAGCATGAGGCGGCCAATTAATTAGTAGCCACAACCTCCAGCTTAATGATCAGACTGTTGAGTTTGTGACCGTGAGGTCTGTGTAAAACGGCCGACGTGAGACACTCTGAGTGACAGATTCCTAATGAACGAGTAAAATATAAAGTAAAGAGTTAACTAATCACATGCCAGAAGAACAATAATTAGAAATGGGCAAACAACCAATTTGCATCTCAATCTCAACTCAAGGTCATAATAAAATGGAGTCAGATAAGAATTTCATTTAAATTAAATTACTTTGCGCACCATTGGTGTATTTTCGACAAAGTAATTTGTGCGGCACCAAAAATACAGAACGTGCAGGAAACCTTCAGCCACCATTGCATTCCTTCGTTGGGTGGACATTACAGGATGTAAGAAATATATCTGATATTTTTGATAGACTGATGCTTTTGGTGTTTCATGTCTCACCTCAGAATTGTCACATGAATAATTTAACTTGTTAAAAGGGTGCATTTATAATCATAATAAAATGTAACATTCATTTCTCAACTCTCGGGTGGTTTGTAACAGTTAGAATCAGTCAAATGTGAGAAATATATGAATCAAATTCATTCACCTTCAGTGTGTCCAGAGTGGATGTGTGAAATCAGCACTAAAAACACAAAGAAAAAAAACTCATTACAGTGTGAACATTGAGCTGATCAACTGGATTTTACAGCATTTTATAATTTGTCTAGAGCTAAAGGCATCTGTAAAAGTGTGATCTAATTAAAATATTTAAGATTCAAAACTCAAAAAAAAAAAAGTTTTGAGTGAATTTGAAGGAACTTGACAATTTTCAGTAAAAAATCATTTTACAGACAAAACAATAAAAAGAAAAAAAGGAAAGATAATTATAAAGATGAACAAATATTAATATATAGCGTTGATGACTGTACGAGTCCAGATAAACATTAAAACATTAAAAGTTGTGTAAAGAGAATTACATGTGAATTGGGGTTTGGTTACCCCTTTGTAGAATTGTGTAGGCCCCCTCTCTGATCAGGGCACTTGGAACCGTCCTAAACTTATGCCTCATTACAGCGCCCCTGTTAAAACTTGACTGCCTGCAATAAGATGTCATGGTTCTTTTGCTCTTTTTGTACAGGTCACACGTTAAGACACTGCAAGAATTTTTTAAAGAATATTTCAAAACACAC
Source organism: Sinocyclocheilus grahami (assembly GCF_001515645.1). Classification (NCBI taxonomy): domain Eukaryota; kingdom Metazoa; phylum Chordata; class Actinopteri; order Cypriniformes; family Cyprinidae; genus Sinocyclocheilus; species Sinocyclocheilus grahami. Next base: position 1,755 of record NW_015508530.1, on the reverse strand, counting down.
TGGTTCTTTATTTACAACAACAGCAACAAAAAAATAAACATGAAAAGTTTAAAATATTATAAATCTACAAAGCATTGCAGTGCAACAAGTCATGAGATTTACACTAAGGAATAAGGAATATACATGCTTACAAATGACAGTTCACGTGGTTGTAATGTCAAGCAGGCAAACATCATCACTGAGCCTTATGCTGTAAAGGTTTCTCTGTATAACAATAATAAAGTACAACAAAATATAAATATTATAAAAATACTTATTGTTTTATGATAAAACAATTCAGAAAAGTATCTGAAATATGCTGATAAACAGCAGCAATGTCATATAAGCCTTCCAAAACTTTATGAACAGCTAGTTACTGTGTTGTCTGGCCTAAGTGTGGCATTTTATTTTTAATAAAGCATAATTATAAATATCGAAATTGGCAAATAATATGCTCAAGGGGATTATGTGAGCTCAACTGAAAAGGGACAGGGGTGTTTTTGGGAAGCTCAGGTAAGGCTGATCACAGAGGGGTTAGAAGAGGGGAGAGCGGTGATGATGGTCTATGGGTATTACTAGGGAAGCACCGAAATGAAAATTCTGGGCCGAAACAGAAAATTCTGGATGCACTTGGCCGAAAACCGAAACGGCTTTTTAATAATTATTTATTATTTTAGTAAATATAACATATTTTTGTAAGACTTTTTAATTTAACTCAATAATTTAAATGATACTGAATTTACAAAATACAAGCCAATAAAATAGTCTCACTTTTATTGAAAGTAACACAATACAACTTGACATAAAATAGTATTAATATATTAATATTAAATATCAATATAATATTTGAATTCAGTTCTATGCAACATAATCAAATTTAACAGATTTAAAAAAAAGTAATTAACCAGTACAGCTGTACTATGTTACAGCACAGTAGCACTATTGCAAACAGAAACAAGTATACTACATTCGGACTCGGTATGACTTTAAATGCAGACCTTGAGCCAAAAACTCATCACCAAACACCAATGACTTGTACATATGCGTACAATCATTTTAGACACTTCCAAAACTGTGGCAACAAAGATGGACATACAATTTTTAAATACATGAATTATGTTTCCATCTTTGTTGCCACAGTTTTGGAAGTGCCTTTTTCTGTTCTAAAGAAGGGGGTGTCCCAATACTTTTGTCCATATGTATGTACAAGTCAATGGTGTTTGGTGATGAGTTTTTGGCTCAAGGTCTGCATTTAAAGTCACACCAGAGGTGTTCAGCTGGGATTAGGACTTGGCTTTATGCAGACCAGTCAAGTCCTTCCACACTGACTGAATCAATCTTTTATTTTTTTAACCTTGCCTTATACAGAGGCATAGTTGTGTTAGAATAGAAAAGGGTCCTGTTCAAACTATTGGTATAAAATTAGAAGCACACAATTCCCTAGAATAGCATTATATGCTTAAACATTAAGATTTATACTCATGGAAATTACTAAAGTAGTCAAACCTGTTCATTAGAAGGGGGTGTCCCAATACTTTAGGCAATATAATGTATGTTTGGTGCGGTAGGGGGCCCAAACTCCTATTCTTTCATAGGGCCCAAAATTGCTAGCGGCGCCCCTGAATTAGTGGTTTGATAAGTGCTCATTATTTCAGTAATTGCTCCTACAGGTTTATAAGTGTTTTTGAGAAAACACTAAGAAAGAAGGAAAGAAAAGAAGCGGAAAGAAAGAAGGATCTGTTTCAAAACTGCAAACGCCTGGACTTCTTAGTGGCC
>NW_015508529.1:39744-40529 GCF_001515645.1 Sinocyclocheilus grahami | reverse complement strand
GACATTGAAATATGTACACTAGAAGTTACACATACTCAATTTTGTTTCCGTCTTTTTAGTAATAACAATAAAAACATCAAAATTGTGGAAGTCAAGTGTGTCCTTGAACTTTAAATCAAGTCCTTTAACTTACTAGTGAAACATCAACTCCAATTAATGGTATATTGTAAAAAAGTTCATGGTGTAGTTATGACATTTTCCAGCGGCGTATTTTCCGTTTTACTTCAGTTAAATTATTGACACCCAGATACACAACAACAAGAAGCATACTTCAAGTTTACTTTAAGTTAAGCTCAAGTATATTTTCAAAGTATAATTTAGGTAGTAAGCATACTAAAATCAGAGTAATAGTATACTTGTAAGTACTATTTCAATAGTTCTTGGGACTAAATTGGCTCACTTTTTGAGAACTAGTTTACATCTCATGTTTTCCTATGTATTGCAACTATACTGAAAACTATACTACAAGAGAACTTACAGGTTAGGGGGACTGTTACTGCAAACTTTGAAGTATACTCTCAGTAAACTACTAGTTTTTATATTGTAAGTATAGATTTCTTTAAGCAAGCTTGAAGTTTATCGTTTTTTTCTATTTATATTATTTTTGCCCTTTAAGTAAATACGTTCATTTTTGTACTTGAAATCTGTTAATTTAAATATTAAAAGTATACATGTGTTAAGAAACAGTCATGAAAGGGTCTCTCTTTAAGTCGCTTAAGTGGCCTTTTGTTTTATTAAAAGGATAGTTCACCCAAAAATGAAAATTCTGACTCTCCATAGACAGC
>NW_015508529.1:37529-38497 GCF_001515645.1 Sinocyclocheilus grahami | reverse complement strand
AAAAAAAGAAGACTTCCCTACTATATAGTATGCAAAAAACAGTACATCCCCCCCCAAAAAATAGCAAGTCCGAATTCATAGAAGTATTCGAAAAACATTAGGTGTAAAGTATCTGGATGACCTACTACTTTCACTGAGATTCTTAAGTGTGCATTCAATGGACATTTTACTATCCCATAAGGCCACGGGAGAGGATTTGTGAATGACAGTGAAGCTCGATGCTAATAAGCAACATAATAGTAACAACGTGGATGTAGTACATCCGAATTTCATTAATACTACCAATCATAGATATGTATAGATACCACATCCGCCATCTTGGATAGGTCAATGGGTTGTCACGTTATTTTTCAAGGGGGATGAGGAAGGGGGACTTTTACAGAAGAGAATGTGTTGGTTTGTGTTTTTAGTATTTATCCTCAATATTTCAGGTTTGTAAACTATGGTAACATGCTAATGTTGTGTAAACTAAAAGCTTTGTCTTGTTGTATTATGTTAGTTTAACAAAATCATCATCTATTGCATATAAATATTCATAGCTGTATATTATTACAGTTCGAGTGTTCATGGTCTGGCTTTGACCGTTCCAAAATGACGGACGATATGGTTAGCCCATAAAAAAAGCTGCCGATAAAGCATCTACCTACACAGATATATGTTCAAAATAAGTTCAAATTGAAATATAACACCCAGTCAGTGAGGGATTTTGGATGTATGTAGTTTCTTGTATTTTGCAACTTTTGAGACCCCCTACAGTTAAGTGAGTGGAACTCATTGGTAGGCTAAATATAATTAAGATGGATAGCGGTACATGTGCTGTTGCTGCCATAAACCAGTCCACACTTTTCTCGGTTCTTCATACCCACTCGCCAAACTCCCAGAAGAGATGTGGTCTTTGATGTGGAGTGCGGACCTTGCTATGGATAGAAACCATCACAGAATTTGTAATGGTTTAACTAGTTATAATG
>NW_015508529.1:20137-21778 GCF_001515645.1 Sinocyclocheilus grahami | reverse complement strand
TTTTTTGTTTTTGGCTGAACTATGCCTTCAAGTCGATATAAAGTCAGTCTGTAAGCGCACACATTCAAGTAGAAAAGTACATTGAACATTGAATATTTCTTCCTGGAAATGATGCTGGAACAGAGCGATGCAGGGGATGTTGTCACAGTGGGAGCCTGTCATTAAAACAACCTATTATAGGCTTTTCAGCAAAATTAAAACGATTATAAAACACAATCAAATTGTTTTTAGGATAGAAAAAAAATCTATACTTGTTGCCCAGATACACATTACTGGTCAAAAGTTTGGAATCATTTTTTAAGTCTTTCTGCTCACCAAGACCGCATGTATTTGACCTCAAACACAGTAATATTGTGAAATATTATTACAATTGAAAATACCTGTTTTCTATCTGAATATATTTTAAAATTAAAATGGTAATTTACTATATCTTTTCTGACAACATTTCAAACCTGGAGTAATGATGCTGAAAATTCAGCTTTGATCACAGCAATAAAATACATTTTAACATATACTCTGTTTGTTTTTACTGTATTACTGCCTTGGTTCTTAATTCAACTTTTGACTGGTAGTGCAAATGTAACTCTCTACCTCAAGCTGACATTTATGAAAGATACTTATATGACGAGAGAACAAAGTTCATGTCATATCTAACTGCTGCATGTGCTTCTAGTTAACACCCATGTTTTTCATTTATTATTCTACGCTTGCCAAATGTCTGTGAGTGTAGAGAACGGACAGATACACACACTCCACCCAGTTCAGATACTGAGGTTATAGCACTGATGTAATACAAAATTGTGTTACAGTGCAAAGAATAAAACGATAATAATACAGTACATACTGGTAATTAATAACTGTAATAAGAAGCCACTGATACACTGATTTGTAATTATGCAATGCAAAACAAGGTAATACTATATAATAATTACTACTACTAATAATAATACTGTAAAATAACTGCAGTAATGTAGCCCAGAAGGCCAGAAGGAAGGCATGGTGCTGTGTTGAAGACGCTGGTAAATGAGACTCAGCTGTTACGCAGCTCATGATGGGCAGGTTCACTTCAGCTCAACACATCAGAGTGCTTCCAGTCTCAAACGCTTCTAGCTTCACGTTCAGCGAGGAAGATGGATTTCAGAGCTGTGCAGTTTCTTTTCTGTGTGATTTGTCTGGTGCGCTGCAGCCCGGAGCAGAGCTCCACAAAGAGAAAGAATGGCAAAAAAGGTCAAAGTGAAATCATTTGTCTAGCTACAACATTTCTATACAGCATAAACCATTTCTATACCCACATTTTTGTTTGTTTTTATGCAATTGGCAGTTTGCATTAATTCGATTTTACAAAATTAACTCATTCTTCTATTTTCAGAGTTTTTAATCCATTCTCAATTAAAAATATGTTGTGCATTGTGAATTTGAATTGACCTTGTTTATGTATAATGTATAATGCTGTGCTTGTTTGCAGGTAATGAAGAGTCGAACAGTGCTGCTATCGAGGAGCTGAAGAAACAGATTGAGCAGATTGCGCAGGATCTGAATCTGCTTAAGGAACAAGAAGCTTTACAAACAGGTACTGAGTAAAGCTGCATCTGTAAAGACATTGAAATATGTACACTAGAAGTTACACATACTCAATTTTGT
>NW_015508529.1:18044-19098 GCF_001515645.1 Sinocyclocheilus grahami | reverse complement strand
TTCTTTTGTGCACAAAAAGTATTCTCGTAGCTTCATAAAATTACGTTTGAACCCCTGATGTCACATGGATTATTTTAAACATTCTCTCTTCTCTCTGAGATATGAGGTGTGTGGAATTCAGCGTCTGTTGTGTGTTAGTCACAGCTCATAACATAAAGAGCGTGTCCATCTGAGCTGTTCAGGGTAATGACCTGGAAGCACACATCCTAAACTTCTTACTTTCCTTCCCTCTTCAGTTTGCTTAAAAGGCATTAAGATCCCAGGCAAGTGTTTTCTCGCGGACACGACGAAGAAGAGCTTTCACGCCTCTAACGATGACTGCACTGCTAAAGGAGGAACACTCAGCAGCCCTCTTTCTGGCGACGAGAATGACCAGCTGTACAATTATGTGCAACAGACCGTCGGGCCAGAAGGGCACATCTGGTTGGGTGTGAATGACATACTAAAGTAGGGCGAGTGGACCGACCAGACGGGCTCACCGATACGCTTCAAGAACTGGGAATCAGAGATCACCCATCACCCCGATGGAGGCCGCGGCCAGAACTGTGCCATCCTGTCCAGCACGGCCAACGGGAAGTGGTTCGACGAGGACTGCCGTGGAGAAAAGGCGTCTGTCTGCCAGTTCAACATCGTCTAAGCCACATTCTATAGAATGATGGATTAGACATTAGACATTTTCAGTAGAATGTGTAGCAAAAATTTCAGTTAAAGGTACAATATGTAAGATTTTCGCTTTAAAATATCTAAAAACCACTAGAACAATGTTATATATTTTGTTGACTTGTGTACTTACATTATCACAAATATTTCCAACATTTAAATCCAGAGAAATATGCAGTTTAAACCAGTGAAATGGTCCGTGTCATTGCGTCGCATGTCAATGGAGCACATGGTGAACACAGCATCTCCCATGATTCAACACTCTGTCACAGCGTCATCAAGCTATGGCTTAGTTGTTGTTTTGAATAAGCGAGGTCTAGTGGCGAAACTTACATATTCGTTGCATCCCAAAAAAAGAAGACTTCCCTACTATATAGTATGCAAAAAACAGTAC
>NW_015508529.1:16028-17266 GCF_001515645.1 Sinocyclocheilus grahami | reverse complement strand
ATAGAAACCATCACAGAATTTGTAATGGTTTAACTAGTTATAATGGGAATTGTACTGGTTTTAATGGAAACTGTAATGGTCCCTGTTGATCTCTACTGGTAACTGGTCACCTTCTATTGGCAGCTTGTTTATTCTAATGGAATATGTCCCCAAAACACACAACAGGAAACCATTTTTTATGGTTTTAATGGTTAAAAGTTGATGGTTTGTTATGTTTGTTACAGTATTTGTAGTGGAAACCATTCCAATTTCTGTGATGGTTTCTATACAGAAGCCATTGGCCTATTAAAAGATTTTGCAATCACAAACAATTTTCTAAGGTCTGCAACAAAACCCCTGGGTCACGGCCTAATCACAAACCGCTTTCAATAATATTTCCATCTTTTTCTAGAGAATACATCTCAACTTTTTAAGCTGTAAATAAATAAACATGTTTTAATGTCAAAAATTACATACAATCTTTGAAACAAGCAGCCTGCTCACATGTAAAATTACTAAATATAAAAACAAATTAGATGGACAGTCAAAAATAAACTTCAGTTTACAGTAGTAAATTCTATTTCATCAGGACTTTTCCCCCTCACACACACGGTCTGGTTTCATAGTTCCCCTCCTCTTCGGAAGTCTTCGGTGTGTCAGATGCAGTTGATTGTCCCTGAACATAACCATAGAGCTCATTGTCAATCAAGGCGTTGCTTTTAGTGACAAGGTTTTCACTTTTTCTGACTGGTCTCTCAGGTAAAGCTGGGCTGTTCAGAGGTGAATAATCCACCTTGAGATCACTCTCATCTGCAGTGGCTTCTTTAAATTCTTCTTTTTCAGCATCATCTTTAAGCAGATGGCTATACACTAGAGTTTCATCGATGTACACGTAAGTGTGAGGATCCTCCTCCTCCTCCTGTGCTTTGGGGATGCCATGCAGGCCTGGAAGGAAAGCATGCTCACTGGGATTGTAGACGGACACTGGGGGAGCCTTATTCCTCTTCTTTTTCCTGTGTAATATTAAGACGTTTTGTTAAAAATCAATTTCGATACAATACTCAAAAGGGGTTGAAGTGTGAAGCCCAGTTCCTGATTGGAAACAAACAAGTGTAGAAAGATTCTCGAGACTGAATATCAATAGTTCTCAAAACAAAATTATAATTAACTTTTACTGCAACTTCATGCCAAAATGTTTGTACTTTTACTAAAATGGCTATAACTCTTGAATAGATATTTTCACCAAATTTGGTAAACAC
>NW_015508529.1:14153-15663 GCF_001515645.1 Sinocyclocheilus grahami | reverse complement strand
GGTGGCTGACTAAATACTTTTTTTCCCCACTGTATATTATATATAAATATGAATGTTATATGTATATATATATATATAAACAAAACATATTTTTCATGTGTGTGTTTATACATAATAAACATACACAGTACACACACACGTATATTATGTAAACAAAAACTTTTATTTTGGATGCGATTAATCGTTTGACAGCACTAAGTTCTATGGTAAATTACCTGACATTGATATAAACGTCTTTTTTCATCTCAGATTTAGGCAGTTACGGGCTTATTAAATAACATACAATATCTATGCATGCGCCTAAAGGCCTTAAAGTGCTTGAACCCCTGTAATTGCTGCTTGCAGCTGTATTTAAAACCTGTTTATAACTCTCACCTGAGAACAAACCAGATCCCCACGGCTGTTACAATCACCAACACAACTCCCACAATACTCAGGATGATGCCCAGAAGCTTACCTGAAAACATGACAATAAAATTCACTTCATCTTTTCTTAAAGTGTTTCTTACATGGAAATTCGAATGGGAATTCAGTGAACAGAAGAAGGTAAGTTGCCGGGGAAGGCTGTCTCACTTGTGCTGTTTTGCAGCGTGATCTCCATCATCGCCCGGAAGGCTCCTGTCGGTGACTTGCAGTTAGTCATGTTCAGATAAAAACTTTCTGGAATCAGGAGATCCTTAATCTTCTCATCTTTTTTAGTGCTGTACAGCGTCGTTTGAGAGCGAATGGTCTGCACTGCGATGTTTGTGTGCACCTCCTTACACTTGGGCTGGCTGACATTTCTGAACTTTAGATTGCTTTTAAACTGAGGCTCCAGGTTAACAATCCAGGACACCGTGCTAGACGCTTTCATGCCAGACGGCCAGGCTGGAGTCGCCAACACGGTAGGGTTATCCATTTTTGGTGCCACAGTGAATATATAGTGCTCTGTATGAGGAAGGCAGAACAGTAAAGACTTGAAAACTGATTTTTGTTATCAAGCCACTTGCACTGAAGATATCAGAGCAGGTACACTACCAATTTATGGATGTATAATGAAAGCACTTGCCTGATATGTCTTGTGTAAATGAATAGGTTAAGATGGGTTTAGTTGCCAAATTCCGGTCATTGAAACTCGTGACGGAGGCAGTTATTGCAATCTTGGATTCACGGATTTGGATTTTCTGAATGGTTCCCTTTGGACAAAACTGCCCGAGAGTGATGCCGGAGTTAACATGGGACACATTTAGGAGGATGATGCTGTTGCATTTGTCTTCAGGCGGACAGTAACGCAGATCTCCCGCAGGAGACTGAAGCCCCACTGCACTGTTCTGAGGGCCATGAAGGAGCCAGATGATCGTCTTCAAAACGCCTGGGATACACTGCTGCTCGTAGTTGAAAGTTAGAGGGAATGAAGTGGAGGCACAGTCTCTCCATTCTTTACATTCTGTTGATAAAGAAACACAAATTAGTGTGATGATGAATAGAGGAAAATTTCATTGTTAGGGGCCAAGAAGGAGTGTAAAGACCC
>NW_015508529.1:12672-13942 GCF_001515645.1 Sinocyclocheilus grahami | reverse complement strand
AAAATTAAAGATTTTGGCCCATGTACATGTACTTGTCCTGTTTAAATAACATGTTAAATATAGATTTAGCTGATGAGTCTTCTGTTCTAATAGTGACACCAGAGTACAGTGTGAAATCTGTATCAAAGCATCACACAGTTCAGTACCTATGGTCTGGCTGACAGTCAACTCTACTTCATCCTTGTTACAGTCAAAGGAGTTCAGGACAAAGTGGTTCCCTGAAGCTATGGTGATTGTGTCCATTATGACCGAATCCAGTTTCAACACACAGGCTGACTTGGGATCCTTTTTCTTTACGTGTATCTGTAGTACCTGCTTCTCAGGCAGATCCCCTTCACATTGCCCTGCAACAGTCAAAAGAATAAGAAAAAATAGATATATAAGCATTATATGAAATAGGTAGGTGCAGTCAGTCGGCCATTTTCACAAAATAAATCTTCCGGAGTGATCAAAAGATAAAATAATTACACACACATTACGGATTTAAATTTAAATTATTAGTGGTTGACCAATGAGGATTTTCACTGGCTGATATCTAGAAGGCAGGGTGGCTGATTGGTGATTTAATGCTGATATATAGAGTATGAACAAATTCAATGATAGAAAAAAAGGCACAACAAACCTGCTGGAAAGAAAACATTTACAATACATTTTCTTAAAATTTGTCAAATGGTTTGCGATCCATTGACAAAGTTGTCAAATGTGGAACTGACAAAGTCATTTCGTTAACATGCCAGAACTGAACATTGTTATTGGCCGAAGTTGATATTAGAGTGTCCAAAAATAATGTCCAATTCATAGATCCTGCCGATATTGTTTCCATGCACAAGAAAGCGGTTTATTCTCGGGTTTTCACAGAACACAGTGTTCTGAAACATTCTGTACACTGCACTTTTATTACGCCATTTAAGGGAGTAGGAGAAAGCAGTTGGAATGCATAAATGCATAAGTGGTGTTCTTACAGGTTTTTGAAGAGTGTGCATGTGCATGGGATGTCTAAAGTTATGGCACTGCATCTTTACCCGGGTTATAAATGAAGTATATGCTGCTAACACAGCGCATGTAAACATGAATGTCGCTTTCATGTGATAAACAGCTTTTTTAAAATAAGCGGTTTTCTGGTGTTCATGTAAACATAATCAAGTCATATGTGTTTTGCAATAGCAATTACTTTTTTGGAAGTAATGAGCAAGTTGAACATTTCAATTTGTACCACAATACCGAAGTTACTGTAGCGTCTGGAACACTCCAACACACAATATATATTTTG
>NW_015508529.1:8223-8802 GCF_001515645.1 Sinocyclocheilus grahami | reverse complement strand
GTTTACAATTGCACTTACAGTTAATGAGACGTCCCAGTGACACACCGATAAACTTCTTGTCCAGAGCTCGACCTCCAGACACTTCCAAAGACAGTTTTCCAGCATTACGCACATCGACTTGCCTAATAGTTCCATTCTGACAAAACCTTCCAATGCTGACATTCTCCACTGCGAGCATGTAAACGTGTTTGTCTGGGCAGCTGTCTGTGGGCTGAATCTGCAGTAAACCAGTACTACTGAAATTTAAATGTAAGCTCTTTGTAGCTGGTGGCTTCAGATTCCAGATGAAGGTGCGATTGAACTTTTGCAAGGCCTTGTGTTCTTTGGGTTCAATGTTATATATCACTGTGGAACAAATGTGCATGTCAGAGAAAGACTACAGTAGATTTATTAAGCTCACAACAAGTGCACATCTGCAAGCTGTAATTTTGTAGTCATTTTAGTAATCTGGTGCTCTTCGGTAATTTTCGACTGAAAAAATCTGACGTTTTTTTTTTTAATTTTTACTTCACCGGAATGGTACGAACCTTTGTGAAGGTATTGACACTTGCTATGTGAACACACACACACACACACACA
>NW_015508529.1:3285-4838 GCF_001515645.1 Sinocyclocheilus grahami | reverse complement strand
AAATAATGTTCTTTTTAGCAACATCATATGACCCCTTTAAAAGACCCTTTTCTCTTTCCAGATCCAGAACAATGTTAATTTTACATGTAAAATAGCATTTATGTACAAATGCATGAAAATGCTCAAGTGTGTTAACTTCACATGGAAATTAAACAAAGTTACTATAATTAATCTTAAATGTCTCTGTATTCTTTCACAGTATTTAGATGCAATGATCTAGAATTATTTTAAAGGCAAATTCATAAGGCTGTTTAGTGTTTGTCTTTTCATTCAAGGTGTTTTGGCATTTTGTAATATTTTCTGCTAAATGCAATGCAAGGAGCAATAAAAGCCGATATTTTTCGAGACCATGGACCAAATGGGAAAGTAGGAGCCACCAGCCAGTTGCAACAAAACCCTTTTTATGACTAAAGGTTTTTTTCTTTATTTCCCCCTGCTCTGTTGCAAATGTGCACAGGCCCAAACCTGTTAGTCTGCTGCTCCTTGCCAACTGGAAATGCACTGCTGTATCTTTGTCCTGTATAAGAAATGTAACTATTTATCAGGACCATATTTGTGTTTTTCAGTCATTATTTAATTACTCACCCCGTTTAGAATATTTGAGACATGCAAGAAGAAACAAACAGTAAATATGTGTGTACATTAAATGAATATTCCGGGTCCAATACAGGCTTCACTGGCGGCACTTGGTGCATAACGTTGATTTCCACAAAAAAAAAGACTTTAAAAGCACTTACTATGGTAGTTAATGCAGTGGACAAGGGAACAACTATAAAATCTATACACAGCAAAGGCATTTGAAAGGTAGAAAACATACGTTCACTGCGAATGAATACATTTGACATTATTAAGTTTGGACTGAGATGAATTAAAGGCTCTGGAAATACACCACTTTAAACCAAACAGTTGTCCTGTAGGAGGCGCTGTGGGACATTATCAGTTTGTCCATTTGCACATACAGTATATCCATTATGCCACACTTTTACAAGGATCAATGGAGATGTTGTCTGTTCAGGCAGAGCTGGACTATAAGAGAGTCACAGCAGAAGTCTACAGAGGTTATTTCGAGCACCGCTTTCCTTACTTCGTGTGAGTAAATTCAACATGCAACAAGACAATAACCCTAACAGTTCAGAGTTGAATTATGATTACAGTTGTGGTAGTTATTCCAAGGGCATTTGTTATGTCATGTAATGTATGTAAACTTCACTGGCATTATTTCATTTTAATCATGTCTTATTTTGAATGTTATCAAAAGAATATTTATCAAAGCGTTGCGAAGATATAAGCCACTTTAAAAGTCTGGCATCGCCCATTTTTACTAATTTACATCTCCTCTCAATGCAATGTCCAAACTTCATGAAACTTGATAAGCATAGACAACAGGTCATTCTGAGGATGCACACCAAATTACGTCACAATATGTCTCAATAGGGGGCGCTACAACTGAAAACCTCCCACAACTCTGCAAGAGTTTGATCAAGGAAAATCAAATTTGGTGTGTATCTTCTTCAGGACAAGTGCTTACCAAATTATGAAAAATCTGTTGTACA
>NW_015508529.1:2187-3128 GCF_001515645.1 Sinocyclocheilus grahami | reverse complement strand
TATACTAATTAGCTATTTTACATCTTAGCTAATAACTCTGGAATCGTGATAGCTAGAAAATAATTAATCTTTCCTTTGAATGAGTGCCCCCAAATGACATGTTCACATGCTTATCCATTTCCACAACTTTTTTTTTGTAACTTCTTTTTTTAACCTCGCCATTTGTCTGATTTGTGCAAAATTGGGTATGCACCATCTCAAGATACTCCAGACAAAAAAATAATAATCAAAAGATGATTTTAATTACCCTGAATGCAACATGCAAACTTCACAAAACTTTGTATTTCATCAGTTTCTGATTGAATCTGTGGGGTTAACTGCAGCAAATTAGCTCAAGGCTTCTATTTTTCTCAATGTAAATAAATGGCAGATTTTTATTTTATTTTTTAGGAACGACCATGGATTTTTGTAAGCCTTTTCATCAAAATTACAATATGACTTTTAAATAAAAATGCATGTTATTTAAAAAGATACATGCAATATGAGCCATTGGTGCTTGGACCCTGATGTTTGCCGCTTTCGGCTATAATATACTTTTATTGTGGATTTTGTATACTTTCTGTGAAATACTGAGAGAGAGAGAGAGAGAGAGCGTGAATCTGACTCTACTGAGCTCTACTACAAAACTTCCACAAAGGAATATTTTATGCATTTATTGATAGGCCTACTACAAATAACAATTATGACAGTCTATAAAGTATAAACCTTTTTCAAATGTGTTTACTTTTTACAAATGGATTGCCTGTCACCTTGTCTCTCAAGCTATAATTGAGAGTTTTCCACATTAATGAAATGTCTAATCACGTTTTATTATTTATACAAACAAATACAAACACAAGAACTCTCTCTTCAAACATTTGAAAAACATTGGAGCATTTCTGCGTGTTTTCGTATGAATGTCCCAACCAGCTAGTCTCAAATTGTCTTTACGCACATTACAA
>NW_015508529.1:0-733 GCF_001515645.1 Sinocyclocheilus grahami | reverse complement strand
GATAAAACTACACTGTCAGAATATGAACAATGAAAAGGACAAGGGGCAAGTTGTCACACATTCTGAATGTCTGTATAATAATTACTAGGAAATATTTTTCCGCAAATTATTTTTTATATGTTACATTTGTGTCATGATTTGTTTTATTTTATAATTTTTTTTTACAGTTTTTTTTTTTATGGTGAATTTAATTTGGAAATGTTACATATAGTATGACAACGTACCCTTATTGGAGGGGTCACAAAAGGTCAATATGTTAAATGAATGGTTTCTACTCCTATTCTGCCTGGGCGCTAATGGCAGAAATGTTCAATCGTTTTTTGTAGTGCTCTATAGACTTTGAGGTATTTGCTAAGATAGCAAAAACTGTTTAAAGCACTATTTTTCTTTGTACTTTTGTAGTGTTTTCGACCGGTATTAATCTAAAAATATCAATGATGTATTTGGCAATTATGTGTATTCACATGTCATGTCTACAGGGATTCTCTCTGTAATATAATTTACTCTGTAATATCGTTTTATGGTTTTCATATCACATGAAAACAAAATGCCATGTTAGTAACATTATATCGTATTAATTTAAGACAGTAGTGCTGCACTAGTTCTTATTCTTTTTGAGAATAAAATCAATAAAAAATTGTCTCATATGTGACACCTGCTTTAGACAGACTCACCTGTGTCCTGAGGGAACATCTAACCAAATATTAATATATTTATGGGCCTGTCATATGAG
>NW_015508528.1:37842-38143 GCF_001515645.1 Sinocyclocheilus grahami | reverse complement strand
TTGTTGCGACTAAACATCACTGTCTGAACTTGGCAACCAAGCTGACGCTAATGGGGGTTTAGATGGTGATTTACAGCTGTTTTGTTCTGATGCAGTTTAACAGCACTCAAGGGAGAATAACGACCTGAACTGTGGACAGCATGGATAGGGTAAGGATGCACACTTGTGCCGTGGTGATACTTGCTAGCTTTTGTGTCATGCCGATCAAAGGGATCCCGTTGCATGCTTGCATGAATAGGGTTTATTTTCACTTGTGTATTCCCGGCATAACATGCTATTCATATTGTGTGGTGTGGATGGA
>NW_015508528.1:21361-21794 GCF_001515645.1 Sinocyclocheilus grahami | reverse complement strand
TTTCTGATAAATTCAAAAAAGTTAGTTCTAAAATTAGGCTACACTCTTGGTGAGTTTTCCTACCCATAGCTGTTTCCTTTATTTGTGTGCATTAAACTCACAAAAGAGCCCCATGTATGGAAGCCATTTTCTGTCTTAAAACTGGTAATTCTGGGATAAAGTTAAAATTCAAGTCACAATAATGAGAAATAGTCACAATGTTGAAATATTAAGGCACAGTTATGAAAAAAAATTAAACCACAACTGTGATATATAGCTGCCGTTATATATCTAAAAGTTGCAATTATCTTGTAAATTATAATCATAAATAATTGACTTTACATGCTAATTGGGACTTTTTGATAATCATAATTTTGACTATGATGAATAATTGTAAGTTCAAGAGGCAATTGTGATATAGAAATGTCACAATTTAGGTGTAAGTTTGCATATA
>NW_015508528.1:20226-21101 GCF_001515645.1 Sinocyclocheilus grahami | reverse complement strand
GATGAAAATAAACAATCATCCACTCTTAATACCTGAGAGAAATTTAATCTAATATCTAATGGTAGCCAGCAATTCGAGATGGCTGTCTACGTGCATTTCATACTGAGGTTATCTTTTTCTAAGCGCACTAGATGACAAGTATGTCTGCTTAAGGGTCTCAGTATCCACATTTGCGTAATTCCCCTGTAAGAAGGTCTGAGCATGGAATGAAAATTGGACTCAGATGTGAAATTAAAAACACTGTTGCCATCACTTGATCAAACCCACCTCCTTCAAAAGCACGAGAGTTAAATTTATGAACTGTAATCAATGAAATTGATCATATGAAATTTATGAACATTAAAACAACTTGTTTTATTAATTGTAGGGGCATATTCTTTGCATGTCTTTATACAGTATAATATTTTTTTCCGTAACGTTAACATTCAGCAGACTCTAAATCAACCGCACCACATCACTTCTAGTAAATCTACAGCCTGAAACATGTTTAGTATGATTCCTGAATGAATGACTCTTATTAGCCAGGAATTTTTGCATTTAAGAAGAATCATTTCTTTGGGATTTGGACTTCACTAGTTTGGGTTTGTGTCATTTTTGTGTCATGATTTACTCACCCTCAAGACATCCTAGGTGAATATGACTTTCTTCTTTCAGACGAATACATCAGAATTATATTAAAAAACTGTTTAAATTATAATGTTAATGATGCATGTTAAGTTTTATCAGTAGTGTTTTTCTTTTTTTTTAATTAATTCATTTTACAACTTTTTTTTGCTTTATTGGAAATCATATAATTTGGTAGTGGAAGTCATACGCAGCCATGCAACCCGAGACTGGTTGCCCACTGAAGCTAAGCAGGGTTGAGCCTGGATGGG
>NW_015508528.1:17821-19578 GCF_001515645.1 Sinocyclocheilus grahami | reverse complement strand
TGCGCTTTCTTTTCCTCTCTGAACCACAGAGTTTGTTTGTGATACCTTTTCTCAATATCATGCAGAACATTGTAAACCGCAACATCATTTGTGGAGTGTTGTACTAAAAGGGTTGAGGAGTCATGAGGCAGGATGTTTATTTTTGCTTTTAACCTGGGAATGGTTCACAACAAGATTTAAAGATGGATTGTTAACGGACAACTTTGAGTGCTGAACACTCTTCTCGGCATCCTCAGCTCTGCTCTTATTTATTTATGGGACTCTGAGGAGCTTGGCATAGAAGTCTGTCATAGGTGCCCTGCATCACTCGGGTTGATAACTTATTTAACATGTTTGTGCTCAGAATGCTAGAAGAACAAGCAAAGTGCTGTTCCCTGTGTAAAGAGTGTTATGCCACAGGGAAGGTGAGGGAGAAAGAGGAGGAGTGCTCTCTGTTGTTTTAGAGATGAAGCTAAACCTCTTTGTGAGGGACTTGATGGGTTCTCCTGAAAGGTATCCCCAGAAAACATGATCACGTTCTGCCTTCTTTGGCTGGGATTAAACTGTCCATGGCTCCCAGCTGGTTACTGGACCTGTGGTTTCATAAGCCCCTTGAACCTCTCGAATGTTCTCGAAACAACTTGTGCACCTTGAGCTCTGTATATATTTTGCCCCACTCAAAGATAAACAAAAGCTACAAAAAGTGCCTCAGGTCCAACGCTTGTGCCGTTGAAGTTGCATGCCTGTCAAGAAGACCATCCACTGCTCCCATTGGTAGGTCTCGAAGTGATAAAAACACAATTTTAGATTATGCATGGTCTCATTTGAATTGGTACAAGAGCTTTAACATTCTGCACTTATAAATGTTACAGCTATCTATCTGCCTGTCCATTCGTCCACCCACCCTAAAAACTATTTTATTGAATTTCCACTCATTTCAATTCTTCTTTGCATTAATTTAAGCTGGAATTCTGCATCTTGTCTGCTACCTCAATTCAAATTCAAGAATTTAATTGCAATTTCTTACAACCTCGGTAGCAAGGCTCAAGCAGTTAGCATCTTGAACCCTATTGGGGACACCAAAATATTGCTGGTAAACCTTGCCTGTCTTTTCATGGGAAGCTGGTTGACATATTAGGTCTTGCAGTTTAAGTTATTTAAAGGCATTGTTCACCCTGAAAAGAAAATGTACATTTACTCACCAAATCTGTATGCCTGACTTTCTTCTATGGAACACAAAACAACATATTTTGAAAGTCAATGTCATCTAATCAACATTGGAACACAATGACTTTCACTTTAAACAAAACAATGAGACATTTTTCAAAATACATCTTTTGTGTATCCATTTGTGCCTTGCAAGTATATCTGGTGGTGTTTTCGGGGTCCCAAGCTGAAGATGGCTTTCAAAAACACTAAAACTGAACTGAAATCCTATAAGCAAAATGTAAGGACTGCAAGTAAGTGGTTTGGAAAACGGGACCAAGAAACCAGAAGAGATTTGGCCCGCTGACAAATTCTGCAGCAGGCAGAAGTCACTCTACCAATGTAACGTGTTAATTAAAAGGTTGGGAGACGGCCAAGCAGTCATAAATTTGTAGTTGTAGGCAGCCGCCTTTACAAGATATGCTTCTCCAAGCTTCCCGTGCATGCCTAGCTATGGCGTTCAACAGTTTTGTTAATTTTCCATCATGGCAGGCTAATGTTCTTGCACCGTGTGAAGTTCCTGTGATTTGTTGCGACTAAACATCACTGTCTGAACTTGGCAACCAAGCTGA
>NW_015508528.1:16414-17083 GCF_001515645.1 Sinocyclocheilus grahami | reverse complement strand
ACATCAAATCCTGCACTTGGCAAGAGCGTGCCGTGTGTAAAGAGATCTCCTACCGGAGCTTGCACATGTAAATGCCTTGTTTTGCTTGCACACAGGGATCTTTTGCAGCCTTTCACAGCTTTTGACAAGGCTGCATGAGCTTGATGCATCTAGAGTTTTTAAAAAGACTTAGTAGAGCAATCAGTGAAAAGATTTGTTGCAGAGGATCGCATGGTTACATTTACAAGATTTACCGGAGTCAATCTTTAAATGCATGCTCAATTATCAAGATAATCGGCCCGATTGATGCAGGCGTACTCTTGTTGACGTGCAAAGATTTGCATTTGTGCTTAGGCACTGCCTTGTGATTGGCAAGCCAACAGGATGGGCGGAGCTCTTGTCTTTGCCATCTTGATCTTGGCACATCTCATGGATTTTGGGCAACCACATGGAATGTCTCAAGCCCCACCTGCTCTTTGCTTTTAACTGAGCTTAAGACGATATGAGTTATTTCCATCGACTCAAGACATTGCACAACAGCTGTATCAGGTTTTGTTTCTAAAATAAGCTTGACCTCCTCTCTTCATGTCACAAATTGCCATGTCAGTCCTGTCAAAAGGACATTATTTTTATCTTGCAGTCTCAACAGCGAACTCAGCAGTTTTCGATATTTGTCCTCCTTGCCCCCTT
>NW_015508528.1:5521-15648 GCF_001515645.1 Sinocyclocheilus grahami | reverse complement strand
CTATTATTTTTATTTATTTTTCAAAGCAGGTTTCTAGTTTCCTCCTGAAGTTCAAGGATAAGTCATGCCATTTTCACCTACTCTTCATGGTGCTTGCTTCATCAGCAGCTGTTGCACTAATGGAGACGGCTTGGATTTGTTGGCTCCCAAAGGCATAAGGGAAGCTATTTACCTTTGCTGTTTATTTTATTATTGCTTTTTTTTGTTTGTTCAAAAGACCTCACAAAAAACCTACTTTGAACAGGAATGTAACGCATCATAGCCCTGTTGTCTTTTTAAATATCAGCCAAATGCTAATGAAATATTGTAGAGTAAGTTGATTAACATGCAAGAACCAAAGATAGAATACAACTTGTATGGTGGACCTATAGAGGAGGAAGCCAAATTAAACCTTTGCAGTTCTGACCAAACATTTGACCCCATCGTGAACTTTTATCATTGTAGCTTGAGCTGGGAGTGTTACCTTTCAGCTAATAATTCTTCTAATGATTTGCCAGATCACTTTTTTTTTTTTTAATAGAAGGGCAGGAAGTCGCGCTTGAGGTGGAACTTTAAGTGACTCTTAGTAGCCACTAGTTTGGCGTCTAAGGTATCTGCCTGTATTTCCCACAGCGTTAGGAATCATTTACTAACGACTGAGAGAAGCTTTTATAGAATGAGCATGGCAGTGGTATGGTGCACAGAGAACTTTAAAAGTTTCTAAAAATTACTTGGCAGAACTTGACACGCGATCATGATTAAGGCCCAAACAATGACACTGGTTCTCAAACTGGTACGTAGATTACTGGTGGTCAGTGATTCAAGGATTGCAAATGTAAATAATCTGCAAGTCTATATATAGACTGTATATACAGTATATACTGTATATGTATACATGATATTATCGATATTAATAAAGTGGGGTCTGTGACTGATCTAGACCTCCATTGGTGACTAGCCCTGTTAATTTATAGTGATAATTATTGAATTAAACATTTTGACAACTTTTCTTTTTCATTTTTTTATGCTTGAAGGTAAAATCCAAGCTGTCAAAGTATGAAAGTAGTGTTTTATATTTATTTATTCTGACGCATGTTTTATCAGATGTGACAGTTGCTAAGCAATGAATTGTTGCCCAGGGAACAGTCAATTTGGGAGAATGAGACACTGGAAAATCTTTTTTCATTTCATAATTTCCGGATTTGTTCTAAGAAATGCTGTTGTGCTTTGAACTGAGGAAGGATGAATCCAAGATTGCAAAGCTTTTTGAAAATAGATAATTTGTGTCTAAAGTTAAACTTTTGGCTGGGAAACACAATTTTAGATAACAACAGTAATTTGTTTCTTAAACATTTTGTTTACCAGGTAAGTCCAACAGGAGTTTGTTAGTAGCAGAGTATTTATTATTCTTCACAGCCGTAGAAACCCCATGAATCCAAATTGGGAGTTTAGGCTCAATGTCTGTTAGCTTTGAGGTCATCTATATGCTAATGTATTTCTAACAGCTTTAGCAGATATACGCATTTGAAATCTACAGTCTTTCTCTTCTGGAAAAATGGACCACTGATGATCAACTAGCATGTCATGCTTTTGACCAAGGGTCACAGGATTTAGCTGATTAGTTTTAGCAGTTAGTCTCTGCTGATGTAATGAAACAATGGGGGGCAAAACTTATTTTTCTGCATTAGGAGCAGTTCAAAAGTAGCTTTAAGCACATTTTTTTTGTAGGCAACATATAAATTGCAGAAAAAAGTATGCTGCCTTTGCTTTTTGCACACAGCAACATAAACTAAAGGCAACTGGCTGTAAAAAAGGACCATTTGTCCTGCTCCAACCTGTTTGAATAGGAAATACATCAGTACAGGATAGAAAATTACATTTGTCAAACCCTTTCATTGAATCTTTACCTAGCTCTTGCCTTTTACTCTCCTTTAAGATGGCAAATACTGTAAATATAGGTGATGTGACCTTATTTTCTTCTGAATCACAATCTTAATGTCACTTAATAGCAGTCAATGGCATAATCATGTCTTCATAATGTAGCTGCTATTTAATAGCAGGAGATGAGTCTAATTTTTATGTGAAGGGCAGGCACTAAAAAGCCCTATCAGCTGTTAATATGAAAGGGCTAGTTTAAATGTTATTTAATTATAGTTTTCACTATATATCTGACTTGTTCACTATTACAGAAACCTTATCACACCCTTAGATGCTGCTTCTGATGATTTTCCTCCATTATTTATGCTGAATATAAGGCGTAATTGAAATAGAAGGGCCTTTTATCTAGATGATTATGATCCTCGTTTGGAAGAAACCTGAACAAGGGCTGGAACAGTTCAATTCAATCCAGGTATGCAGTGTAGGCGTCTTTGGTGAATGATCTGTAATAAAGTTATATCTGGTATAAGCAGCTGGCCTTTTTAAGCAGGTGCGTTTCTAAGCCTTTGACCCACGGTACGTCAGCATCCAGGGTCAAAGGTCAAGCATGGCTGCCTGTAGCATTCATGACCTGCTGATGTTTAAAGACATGAAACAAAAACATTTGCACGTTCTTGTGCAAACTTGTATATTTCAGTATTTTGACATTACACAAGTAACTATTTACAGACGTACAAATGTGCCAAGAGCTTAAATGATATATTAAATAAAAAATTTGAAAATATATAAAGATTATATTGAAATAATTGGAAGCAAGTTTCTGCCATGAAATAAAAAAAACAATAAATTAATAAAATTGCAAAATTTATTTAATAAAAACAAACAAAAAAAATTCTCACAATTTTGTCTTTTTTTCTCAGAACGGTGAGAGATAATCTTAGAATTCTGATTTTCTTTCTTGCATTTCTGATTTTTATCTTGCAATTCTGAGTTTACATCTCACAGTTCCGACTATACATTCAGAATTCTGAGAAAAATCTCATCTGCCTTTTTTTTCCTCAGAATTATGAGTTTTTCAGAATTACGAGAGCAATTCAGTTTGCATCTTGTAGTTTGAACTTTCCCAGACTTCTGAATTTATATTTCAATTCTGACTTATACTCAGAATTCGGAGAACAATTTCAGAATTGCGAGATTATTTTCTCAGAATTTAGAGTTTACTTCTCACAATTCTGACAAATTTCCTCAGAATTTTGAGTTTACATTTCTCAATTGTTTTTGCCCTAAAATAAAAAATAATGCAACTTGCAACTTGCATTACAATCTCACAATTGTGACTATTTTTCTGTTTACATATTACAATTCTATTTGAATTGTTATTGATTTTTCATCTCACAATTCTGATTTATAAACTCAGAATTCTGAGAAAAATATCGAAATTCTGCCTTTTTCAATATCTTGCATTTTGAACTTTTTCTCAGAATTCTAAGTTTGTATCTCAATTCTGACTTGTATACTCAGAATTCTGTGGAGAAAAAAAAAGTCAGAATTGCGGGATTCATTTTTTCTCTGAATTTACATCTAGCAATTTAGAAATTTTCTCTGAACTCAGAGTTTACATTTCACAAGTTTACATTGTTTTTGTTCCGACCATGGAATAAAAAATAATGCAACGTGAGACTTTATCTCACACTTGTGACTTCTTTTTTGTGTTTATATATTACAACTCTCAGAAATTATAATGTTGGCAGATAGGAGTGTTAACATGAAAATAAGTATGCATCTTCAGTATTACTTCAGAGTTAACGTATCTCTATCTAATAAACATAAATGAACCTATATTGCATCTGTATGTAAAGTAGATTTTTTGTTTGTTTGCATTATTAATGCAGTAGTGTAGAGAAATGTCAACACACGCACGAGTCCATAACACCTCTAGCTCTCTCCCTCTCTTGCGCACGCTCTCAGTGGCTCATTTGGCTCGGAGCAGAGGTTTATCTCTTTTCCATCTGTCTGCCACAGCTCGGTGACTCCTATCATTCTGGTCAGAAGTGAATAGCTGTGTTTCTTCCTTGGATCTCAGTGCTGAGAATGGAATATCAACTCTTTATGTTGTGATTTGTAGTGTAGTAACCGAGTCTATTGCCGGACTATTTTAAGAACGCATATGCAGTTACTGACTAATGTTATTGATGAGAAAGCTGATTTTCCATAAATCCTCTGTTGATGATTTATGATTGACATGCCGAGGTGCTTTGTGTATGGGGTGTGCTTGAGTTGCGTTATGCATTTGTCAATATAGAATATGCCAGTGTGGCTGCCTGGATGAACCTGTGCCCTTTAACTTGACTCAATGCCGAAGTTTGGCCGCGGTTCTTTGGCACTCGCTGTACTCCCAGTGGCTCCGGACAAGTTATACGGAGAGCCTGTGAACTTCATAGAGCCCTTTTCGTTACAGTAGGAGATGAACTGATAATCCCAACCTATCATTTCAGATTTGTCTGCATGACAGAGGTGCCAACCAGAGCCTCCCTAAGCACTTACTGAGAGAAATGTCCATCTTTGTTGCACACATATGTTCATCAACATCAACTTTGACTGCCCATAAGTGGCTCTAAATAAGAAGCAGTATTGGGGGTAACACATTACAAGTAACGCAAGTTACGTAATCGGATTACTTTTTTCAAGTAAGTAGTAAAGTAACACATTACTTTTAAATTTACAAGAGAATATCTGATTTACTTTTTCAAATAAGTAACACAAGTTACTTTGTTTTCCCGTTTATTCATTGACACCTCTTCCATCTCTATGTTGAGAGACATTATGAGTGAGGTGCAGAGGCAGAAGCACTTCCTTCAGCCTGATGCTTATTAATTTAACTTTTGGTGACATTTACAGTTGCCAAAATATAACGTTTAGGTTTTTTTGGTACTAATAATAAATAAGCAAGCACTAGGGTGACAAAAAAGTAACGCAAAAGTAAGGCAATGCATTACTTTTGATTTGTAGTGTAGTAACAGAGTATATTGCTGGACTATTTTAAGAAAGCATATGCAGTTACTGACATGCAATATAGGCTTCTACATTTGATCCAGTGTGGGCCTGGAATTTCATTTGACTTGATTAATGTTATCGATGAGAAAGCTGATTTTCCATAAATCCTCTGTTGATGATTTATGATTGACATGCCGGGTTGCTTTGTGTATGGGGTGTGCTTGAGTTGCGTATGCATGCATTGGTCAATATAGAATATGCCAGTGTGGCTGGATGAACCTGTGTCCTTTAACTTGGCTCAATGCCGACGTTTGCGGTTCTTTGGCACTCGCTGTACTCCCAGCGGCTCCGTACAAGTTATACAGAGAACCTGTGAACTTCATCGTGCCCGTTTCATTACAGCAGGAGATGAACTGAAAATCCCAACCTATCATTTCAGATTTGTCTGCATGACAGAGGTGCCATCCAGAGCTTCCCTAAGCACTTACTAAGAGAAAAGTCCATCTACGCTGCACACATATGTTCATCAACTTGACTGCCCATAAGTGGCTTCAAATAAGAAGCAGCTTGATAACCATCTTTAGCAGATTTGTAGTTTCCATATATTTCGTTGTTGACGTCAAAGACTGTGCATTCAATCAAATTCTACAGTATTTTGTTGCAGAGTCACTGTATGGCTAAAACAGTTGCATGTATAGTAGAATTCGGGGCTTCAGTATGATAGCAGATGTGACACATTTTAAAAACGTGTGACAATAAATCTGACGAAACTAGATAATGAGATTCCCGAGCTGATAAATTAGTGTCATTACAGTGAGCACCATACACATAATAACCAATACAGCACGAGCCATCAGGTACGATTTGCTTGATTGATTCAATCAAAAAGATTCATGAAACTACCGCAAACGCATTTGTGCAGTTAGACTGAAGTCAGTGGATCTTTGAGAGCCGTTAATGAGTTCACAATTGACTCTCTCATGAGTCATTATGGTTATGGATGATTCGAAATAAACCACCTGTGTTGTTGACATACATTTAAATACATATAAGAGAGAGGATATAAATGTCCCAGGTCCCTTTTAATGATGGGTAGTTGTGCATGAATGACAACTGAAAATGAAAACGGCTAAGTGAACAACAGCATTAGCATTAGTGGAGGGGTGGGAGGCAGCTGGCAATGGAAGGGGTGTTTTGTTTCTTGTCTTAAGCCTCTTACTCTTTAGCCCAGTCAAACATGAAGGTCAAAAATGTTTGAAATAGATCTCCGTACTCGAGGGAAATGTCGAGTAATGCTGAGGGGGAGCAAGATCTCGCACCATCATCTAATTAGTGCAGTCTTTTGCTTTAGATGCGTCAGAATTGATGGCAAGTCTGAGAAATGCTGCACTCATTAGATATTAGTTTTCTTGTTCAACTTGTTTTTTGACATATGATAATTTATTTGAAACGTGTTGCAAATATCTGTGGAACAACAATATCGACGTTTTGAAATGATGTGTTGTCACTGTGGCATGTTAAGTCATATTTCATATACTGCCCTCTAGTGTTTAAACATCATATTGTGTGTGTGTGAAGCTTTTTCACTTTTTATTATTTATTTTAAATTGTTTGTAAAAGAACTAACATTTTATCACCATTGCAAACTCAATTTATCAGCATTAGTTTCATGGCCAAGTTGATGTTCATATATTCAGATGATATTTTCAGTTTTTATGGTGATGTAGAAAAGCATTTGCATGCCTCCTCTGCAATAAAAACGTCCAATGCATTCCGATGGGAGTTAATTCACAAATTACAACAGTTTGTTTTACACATGGTCGGCCACAAGACCATATTCCAACATGGTGTTGAATGTTATGCCAAGCTCATTGCTCTCATTATAATGGTTCATTTTACCCAGCTAGACTCCTGATTTTCCTTTTTTTTTCTCTCTCCTTATAAGCTCACAGTTACTGTGGCATGGTAATTTTACTTCAAACTGTTCTCCCAAACAAGCTTCCATTGTGCCAAATTACTACACAAAGTGTCAAACTGTAACCCTTAACAGTGCTCAGGCAAGATTTAAAAAATTAATTTGGCACAATTCCTCCTTGTAAACTCATGTCAGTTCAGATGAGAATTACTTTCTGAACAATCACAATCCTGGTGTTTGTCCAAAAAAATCTCTAAACTGCAGAAAGATTCTTGTCATAACCAATTACCTCTCATGGATTTGCACTAAAATAAAATCCTAAGGCCTTGATCACAGCTGCAATTAGCAAGAGCTGCTAATTCTTATTTTAGCCTGGGAACAAATGGTGGGGTGGAAACTCACTCAGCCCTGAAACCCGAACTTGCGAAATACGTCTCAGGTCGGATAATGACTGACCGGGTCACTCGGAACAGGACAGAGGTGAAGATGGATGCTGTACCAGGAGCTGTTGTTAGCATGTCCTGCGTCAGCTCATCACTGTACGCCCGGGAAAGTGTCAAGGTCCCTTCTGGGTATCAGGCTTCTGTTACTCAACACACAGAACCTGAGTTCTGGGATCACTCATTTTAGTTTTGTTTACAATTAATAATGCACATCTGACTGGGTTGAAAATACTTACTATAATTCCACTTGAATGTGCAAAGTTGTGTGTTGACGTTCTCTGAATAGTGTACACTGTGGCACTTTCAAAATTCCTCTGTTTGTTTGAACATACAGACGTGTCAAATTGTTGTTCAACCAATAGCATGAGTTTAGTGGGATCACCTGTTTCTCTGGCAGATTGTTTGGGGCAGAAGTGTCGGTAGAAGTATTTGACTTGGCAGAATTATTGTTATTGTTATTATTATTATTAGTCTTATTAAATGTTTAGCTATTATTATTATTATTATTAATATTATTATTACCATAACCAATTTTATTTTTTCTTATATAATTACAATTTCTTTAGCA
Source organism: Sinocyclocheilus grahami (assembly GCF_001515645.1). Taxonomy (NCBI): domain Eukaryota; kingdom Metazoa; phylum Chordata; class Actinopteri; order Cypriniformes; family Cyprinidae; genus Sinocyclocheilus; species Sinocyclocheilus grahami. Next base: position 7,871 of record NW_015508528.1, on the reverse strand, counting down.
TGATTATTTTTAATAAAAATAATCGTTAATATTATTATTATTATTATAACCAAAATAACTTTAATTTGTATTTTTTCTTATATATAATTACAATTTCTTTAACATAATTATTTTTAATAAAAATAATAATTATTATTTGTATTATTAAATGTTTAGCACTATTAATATTACGGTTATTGTTATTAATTTCATTATCATTATTGTATTCATTTTTTATTATTAAATTTGCATGATTGTTGTTGTTGGTATTATTCTTACAACAAAACGGCTTTATATTGTATTTTTTTTCTTTTCTTTTTTCAATTTTTTATTCTTAATTGTAATTAAATTCTCATCAACAACAACAATGATATTATTATTATTATTATTACTGCTACATCAAAAACAACTCTATTGTATTTTTTCTTATATTTGTTTTATTTTTTTCTTATTTCTTCTATTTTTATTCTTAATTGTTTATAAAATTTTCAGCAACAACAATAATAATATTTGTTTTATTTTTTTCTATTTTTTTTATTCTTAATTGTAATAAATTAATTTTCAACAACAATAATAAGACCTCTTCAGCCAAGTAATATAGGTCATTTTAGGTTTCAAGTGCAGCTCATCTGAATTTAGAATCAGTTTTATTATTAAATGTGTTTTTTTTATTATTCATTTCAAATTAATAAGACATTTCAGTTTCTTTTATGGCAGTGTTAAAAGTCAGCATTAAAAATAAAAAGTTTATGTTCAAGGATTTAAGAGAAAATTTGACAAAGTTGAAAAATGCTAATGCAAATAGTAGGCTACATATGGTATGCATTCCCTCTGCAAAGATTACTCAGCTTTTTTTGTATGCCGACAGCCGTCTGTTTTGGCTCCTTGAACATAAACAAAATCACCCTGACTGTAGAGGAAGGACTCGGGTTACTGCCAGCGAATCAGCTAATGAAAACGACACACATAAGCCTTCATCAGCTGCTGACTATAAACATTCTTCTTTGATTGGACCATTAATGCAAAACGGTTTGATGACCCATTGCAAATGGAACGGCATGACAGGTGCTGCTGCTCTTGTTTGTTCTGCGCAAGTTAAGACCTATTCAGAGTTTACCATGAGCTGGTCAGGTAAATTAGTTTTTCACAAATGTACTTTCAATGTCAAATTGAATCTCGAGTTGAAAGTATCAAAGCAACTGAACTATACAGATGCCCACTTTTACTAGTTGCACTTTTACCAAATGGAAAACCTACCCATATGAATAGTAGTCAATTCAGGCCAACTTTTTGTCAGTCTTGTTTGCAGTGTTGCAGTGTACTATCCTCGCTTTGATTTCTCGGAACAACATTTTGATCTCATCAGTTGCACTAGAGCTGTCATCGCAGGATTCATGTCCTCTACTGACGTTCAGTGTCCTAAAACAGTGGTATAAATAGCTGTGTTTGCAGCCAGACACAATATTCTTGCTTTGGCCTGATGGGACATTTAAGTCATCTTCCGCATAATAGTGTAGTCGGCAGATTAAATTGTGCCCATGATTGAGATAATTATATGGTCTGAGAGATGAAGGGTGGGTGTAAATTTGTAGAGATACTGTACTGCTTTATTCCCATGACGAATCAGCCCTAAAGAGATAGTTCACCCAAGAATAAAAATTGTTGTCATCTACTTACTCAAATGTAATAATTGTGGTCATTCTTTTCCATGACGTTACAATGGGGATGGACACAAAAGCACCAATAAACTATGATTAAAACTGATTCTATTCAACTAGTTACATTATAGGTCTTTGAAGCCATACTATAGCTTTTAATTAAGATTCAACTCACGTTAAATCGCTGCGTTTGAGTCATTGAATTGAACTCAACACCTCCAGAACCAGATTTGTGATTTATCAAAAGATTTGACCTGGGAAAAAAAAAAGATTTAAAAATGAGTCATTGCTAGTTTCTCTCATGAACATTAAGAAGATTTTCATTAATGATGTAAACTGCTGTATGTTCCTCAAATTAAAATTGTCTTATGACTTCAGAAGATTACACGTGAGTCTTATGGGCCACTTTTATGATGCATTTATGGTGTTTTTTTAGTCATTTGGAACTTTACAGCCCATTTGAATTATGTGGAAACGAGTGGGCAGGATGTTCTTCAAAACGATACAATAGCTAGCTTTACGTTTTAAAATGCGTTTGCGTCAGTGAGTTGGATTCAAGAACCAAGAACAACAAATTTGTGAGTCATCTGATTCGAAAGATTCTATTCAAAAGAAAGATTCATTATAAATTCGTCATCGCGGCTTTCTCTCATGAACGTTAAATAGGTTTTCAGTAAATAATGATGCAAATGTCTGTATGTTCCTCACATAAA
>NW_015508528.1:0-1475 GCF_001515645.1 Sinocyclocheilus grahami | reverse complement strand
ATTGGTGGCTGACTAAATACTTTTTTTCCCCACTGTAAATGAACAAATTATGAAAAATGACGCTGCGGTTGTGAAAAAAAAAATACATTTGCTGTTGTGAGATACGATGTCCCAATTAGACTTTATTTTTTGTTTTACTTCCATAGATCGGTTCATCTGAGAACAGTTTGTGCTGAGATATCTTCTGAAACTCTAGAGGAGAATACTGGGGTCTTTTTTTTAGGAGGAAAGACTTGATTTGCTCTCGGTTTTATCTCACTGCAGTTTTGGAGAAATAGTCAAGATATTAAAGACATCTCATTTGTAATTTTTCTTTCTGATGGATTTGTATGTACTTTTATTTCACAGCAAAGCAAACATGCCAGTTACATTTTCATGTAGAAGATTGACCACATTTGAAGTTTGTGGAACTTCTAGCCAACTGTTGACATTCCAGTTTGCTTCTGCATGTATTTTTCTCATCTGTAAATCACACTGGATAAAATCATCTGCTAAATGTAAGTTTTAGTCAGAACAAGATAAGCAATAAAGCAACTATAATTGGAAGCCCATTTCCGCCACTGAATAAAAAAATAAAAAAGGTAATTGCGACTTTTTATCTTAAAATTCTGACTTTTTTTACATTTCACAAATCTGACTTTTTTAAATATAAACTCACAGTTGCGAGTTACAAAGTCAGAATTGCGTGATAGAAACTCAATTGCAATTGCAAACGCAATTGTAAGAAAATGTCAGAATTGTGAGCTGACTTTTTTGTCCCAATTGGACTTTATAACTCGCAGTTGCGAGTTTATATCAGAATTTGCGAAATGTAAATTTCGCAATTTCAAAATTATATATATTTTTTTCACTTGGTAATGGGAATGTTAGAGAAACAAACTTTATTTTTACTTTTGAATGTCCTCGAATTGTTCCAAAACAAGTAGTAACTTTAAAAAATGTTTTCAGAAAAAGGTGTTCCATGAACATTGTATACATTTTTTTTTTCTTTTTAAGGGAATGTTCCATTTTCAAACATTGCAAACATTATAGGAACATTATTTTTTGAATATTCTCTGAATGTCCTGAAACAAGTAGCAACTTAAACATTTCATTAAAAGACGTTCCATGAACAGTGTCTAATTAAGTTTTTTTTTTTTTGAGAACATTATTAAAGACCACCTTACTTTGAATGAACATTCTAGTAGTGTTACAGAACCCTGCCAGAATGTTAGCCAAAGTTCTGACAGCGTTCCCTGTTAGTTGGGAATGCAACAAAAACACAGCTGTGAGTGTGTATCCCACAGTAATGAAGTTAATTTACTCCGTCGAGATTCTTTTCAGGGATAGATCATCTTTTTAATGTCAGTGCCAGGCCATGTGTAAGCACATCCTGACTATATTAGCTCTCTCACGCATGTACACACATACTCGCTCACCTCTTTTGTTTATCTCTCTCACATACACACACACACACACACACACACACACACACA
>NW_015508527.1:12942-21810 GCF_001515645.1 Sinocyclocheilus grahami | reverse complement strand
TCCAGCATTTTTCCAAAAAAACCCTGGCGCCTAAAGGGTTAAAGCGTTCCACAACACTGGCCTTCAAATCAGTAGCAGTAACAAAATGATGAACGTCGTGCTTTTTCATTAAATCTTGAAAATGTTTGTTAAAAAATTTCTTTGGAACGCGCCCTTCTTCGACTATAGACTTGAATGCTTTAGTTACTTCGATGCCGCTCTTATTCTTTAGCGCTCGAGCCCAGGCATACTTGCTAAATACATCGATACAGGTCAGCAAATATTTATTATTATCATTTTCCTTGGAGTATGCCGACATGTCAGCTAGATCCGCTTGGAATTGCATATCCATACCATAGACCATGACTCTATTACGTTTTTAGTTTATAGGCACTGTTCTGTGTAATGTGCACGCATCCTCCCCAGCCAACCAGTCTGAGACCTGCTTATCGCTCAGACGGATGCCTGTATCCTTTAAGACCGCATCTTTTAGCCGTTTTTTTACCTCCTAAAGATCCGGGGTAAGCCGGAGTGTAATAAACTTTTTTCATGAGCTCGGACATGTCGACGTTTCGACCCACGTTTTGGTGTTTTATTAAAAAATATAGAGATAGTGACTCTCAAAAGAATAGTTTTTTCAAATTGGATACATAATGACAAGAATAGTTTTTCAAATTGGATACATAATGACAATAATAAAATTCTAATTGGTTACATAGTACCAGTAAAAGAATAGAATTCAAATAAGGTTACATAATGACAAGAATAAAATTGGTTATATAGTGATGGTAAAAGATTAGAATTAAAAAATGGTTACATAATGAATGTATGATATAAGTAATAAGAAAAACTGATAGAATGACGTTACAGACTGTCTAGCCAGTAAAGACAATTTACACACGACGTATACCCCGAGCTAGTATGTAGTCGACCAGAATTTCAACCATTTTGCAGACCTTGTTTTTCTCATTTTTTGAAACAAGCTTTACACATACATCAGTTACATACAGTATGTACACATATATAGTACCTTGCTAACTCAGATCCCTTGACCGGCAGCGGATATCTCATCTAGATTTTTTCTGAGCATTACAGTGGGTGGATCGACTCTGTTAACGCACATGTCGATCAATACATCCCATGTATCCGTAGCTCTTCTCATATCGTCCATTTATTTCTTGAGATTCTTTATACATCTTGTTTGCCCCTCGTAATCTTTCTCGGGATCACACGCGTGCTCGATAGCCATAAGTATAATTTCGATCATCTGCTCTTCATAACGGGGGATAAACACAACGTCTCTGAAAAAATTCTTCACGCTACACACAGACTCACGGTCAGAGTCCGGGTGCAGACACGCTGCTTTGCCAGAGATCCACGGCATCGTAAACGACTTTCTTGTAGGATTCGGCCAGCAGCTTTTCCCTGATAGCATCGATAGCATTATATAATCGATAGCATTATCATCCGGAGCAACGAGGTTGAAAGGAGCGTAATCGAATCGTAAAGAGTCTTCTTGAGACATCTTGGAAATGTGATGTGGGGAGGGGACTTACTGTTCTTCTAATGGCTGTAGTAAATGGGCGGGGATGGCAACACCCCTGAACTTTTGCTGGGGTAACTCTCGGGGTGAAACAGCTGTGTTTTCATTTTGTTGTATGCGTCACACTTGTCACACCACTTGAACATTTTGTTTACGATCAAAAAAAGTGTGCTCAGCAGATGCAGATCATGCCACTTGAACAAAAATTGCAGAGTGAACATTTCGTGATATTCCTTATCACCCCGCCAATGACCACTAAGCTTTGTCTTGTCTTCGCAGGCAAATATGTACACGCAGTCGTCCGGGTTCTTTAGGGCGTGATCACGACCACTCAGTAACGGATATTCGGGCCACCCCGTCCCACTCCGCAACATACAAAGGTTCTTCTCCACAATTGTTCAGATATTTCCAGATACGATTGAAAAATAATTGCCAGTCTTTATCAGGAAATACCAGGCAGGGATCTTGACCATGTACAAATTCGTCGGTCTCGTCAGACGAGTAGAGCGAAACCATTCGAGACGACTTGTGAAATATGTAGCCAAATATGCGTCCCCTAATCAGAAAATATTTGTCTCTCAATCCGTATTTTCGTGGAGAAACTTTGTCAAATATAAGTTTGCGTTGTACGACTTTCTCTGAGCCAAATTCAGATTTTCCATCATATCTTCATCCCATTCCTTCTCAGGAGTTTTTGGTGAGTATAAACCATCCATGTCTATGTATTTCACAGCTCTTTTCTGATTTTCCACAGAAGTGCACAGGGTCTATTTATCTAAGTGTGCCTTGGAATGCAACCAGACACCTGAGCATCCAGATGTGGGAATGGACCATTAAAAAGTTCAAAAACATTCCTCAGGACTTAATTTATCTCCTGTCATCCTTGGTCACGTACAAACATCTGCACAAACATCATATTTCATCCCCAGGAGCTCAAAGGTCACATCTGGCCATCTAACAGGTCGCGGGGTCAACACGACATGGTAGTTGCGATGCAGGTGGTCGTGACGTGGGTGGTCGCTATGTAGGTGGGCCATGTGGTGGAGGGGGAAAGGTCACAAAGGTCAAAGTCATTAATCATAATGACGTTTGCTGTCGGATAGGGACTACTCAGATAGTCTCGTCGAACGGTTTAATCAAACCTTGAAGCAGATGTTGCGGCGAGTGGTGGCAGAAGACGGACCCGACTGGAATATCATGCTCCCGTACGTACTCTTCGCCATCCGCAAAGTGCCCCAGGCATCAACTGGGTTCCCGCCCTTCGAGCTGCTGTTTGGCCGACAACCTCGTGGGCTACTCGACGTGGCCAAAGAAGCTTGGGAACAGAAGCCAGCCCCTCATCGCACAGTCATTGAGCATGTACGAGACATGCGAGAAAGAATAGAGCGAGTGATGCCCATCGTAAAAGAACATTTAGTGGAATCCCAGCGCGCCCAGCAGCGTCTATATGACCGGCCTGCCCAAGCCAGAGAATTCCAGCCAGGATATCGTGTTTTGGTCCTGGTACCAACAGCCACCTCTAAGTTCCTGGCAACCTGGCAAAGCCCGTACACCGTGCTAGAAAAGGTGGGACCGGTCACTTATCACGTACGCCAGCGAGGACGGCGGAGAGCAGAGCAACTCTACCACATAAATTTGCTTAAATAGTGGACGTCATCACAAGCGCAACTGTCGGCTTTCACCCAAGAAGAGACCCCGTGGTGGCGATGGGGGAGCCTACATCAGCCGGAAGCTCACTCCTGCCAAAACCAAGTATGCAGCCGTGGAAAAAGAGGTTCTGGCTATCATGTGGGCAGTCCTGGAGTTGCACTATTACTTGTTAGGTCAGAGTTTCACCTTAGTGAGTGATCATGCACCCTTGCAGTGAATGGCCAAAGCCAAGGACACCAACGCTCGTGTCACCAGGTGGTTCCTCGCACTTCAGGACGTCCACTTTAAGGTGCAACATTGAGCCGGAGCTGCCCACGGCAATGCAGATGGTCTGTCAAGGATGTGGTCAGGATGGGCCAGTCTGTCAGGTACCTCTCTTACCCTAGCCCCATCTTCTCCCCTGTCACCCCACAGATCTCAGTGCAGTATCAGGATGATGCTTTAGGCGAGCCTACCTGCGCGGGATCAGCGTCACCATGGAAACCGCATGTGCACCGCAATAAACTTGGAGCGCGTGCTGATCATCTACACCTGTGGCAAATGAGGAGACGCGCATCTAAGCGTGCGCATTCGGAAGCAAGGGTGAGCAAAGACTCCACAAGCACCTCTAGTGCTGTTGTTTCCTTGTGATTACAGAGTCCAGCAACTGACGATCTGCACGTCTCCTCTCACGTGGACACTTAAATACACACTTTGGACCTGAGCACGCCAGCCTTCCAGCATCAGCGCAGGCTAGCCTTCCTGCACCTGCATAGTATCAATTTTTTTTGTGTTCAATAAATCACCCTCTGGGGTTTTTTTCCACCTTTAAGCCAACTCGTGTTGTCTGTTATCACTCACCCTGCCACAACACCTACATGAAAAACAACAGCACAGCCGGTGCTTATCACTGAAGGCAATGAACAGTGGCAGTGCCTGCAAATATAGCAGTACGTGTAATCAACACTACACTCCCTTATGAAAGCAGTGGCACAGCTGGTGTATTAACATTGAAGGGGAATGAGCGGTTGAAGCACTGTGGCTCTGAATTTATTTTCTTTCAGCAGACTGCCACTCTGAGGCGGGCACCTTTTTTTGGTCATTCTGTCACTGGTGAAAAGTCTGTCACTGGTGAAAATCACAGGTAGTTCAGGTGGAAGCGAGGCATGTGGTTACTGACTCGGCATGAGCTCATCTCCTGACTCTCTGCTTCTTTCTCCGCAGTTCTAGGGTGGCGAAGGGCCGGAATAATTCAGCGGCAGCTTATCTTCACAGATGATGGTGATGCAGAGGCGAAGAGTCCTGACATTCAACATTTCACAGTGAGGAAAACAAGGTCCTTCCATCGCTGAAAGAAATTGTCATATTCACTGCACATCCTCAGTGTCACCAGAACGCTCAAAGGGGATTGTGAAGAATAATTCACCGATTGCCGATGACTCAGCAGCAAGAAGAGGCGAGTATCTTGCAAGATGAAGGAGAACGTTTCCCAGGAAATGACATTCAGCACCAAATTATGTAGGGGACGTGGCCAACCCAAATTCACATGCTTCAATGCAATTGACTATTGCAAGGCAATAGCGTGATTCAGTCAGGCTTCAGTATTTCTAGTAGAAAGCATTAGACATCTGACACAACGTTGAGAGACCAATATTGAAAGGCAACTTGGATGAATGTGATTCTGTTTACAGAGGCTTAAATGATTTTGCTGGCTTCAAAAGTTTTTTTATATTTTTTGTCTTTTTTTCTGAAAACAGCAATTTATTTGTATTTTCAATGCATGAACATCCAATTTCAACAGGATATTTATGACTTCATCTTTAAACTTACAGTGCCTTGCGAAAGTATTTATACCCCTTCATTTTTTTCATGTTTTGTTATGTTGCTGCCTTATGTTAAACTGCTTTAAATTACTTTTTTTCCACATCAATCTACACTCCATATACCAACTTGACAAAGCAAAAACAGAATTGTCACAACTTCGTAAATGTATTAAAAACACAAAAAATCTGAAATAAGTACATTGCATAATTAACTAAATATTTAGCTGAAGCACCTTTACAGTCTCAAGTATTTTTTGTTTGATGCGACAAGCTTTGCTCATCATCATTTGGCTATTATCTGCCATTCTTCTCCCCGCCTCTTCACCTCTCAAGTTCTGTAAGGATGGATGGGGGCAGACGCACATTTTCAGGTTTCTCCAGAAATATTTGATTGGGTTCAATCCCAGGCTCTGGCTGGGCCACTCAAGGACATTCAGAGTTGTCTAAAGCCACTCTTGCTGTGTGCTTAGGGTCATTGTCCTGTTGGAAGGTTATAACCACCATCCACTACAGAGGCACATAGCTATATATGTGAAAATCAGGAGGGGCCCACCAACTACCAATTTTACACTGCTTAGAAAAATCTTAGTGTATCTCCCAGTGCGTTGTCACAAACTACAAAGACTGAATTTTTAATTTGTATACCTTTTATAAATGATATAGAGTTTTAGACAAAAAAGAGAATTAACTGATAGAAAACCAATACAGTACTTCACATCTATACCCACAGATGGTTTACAGAATAATGTGAATTAATACAACAAAGAAAGGATGGTAACTACAAAGAATCTTCAGAGTTCAGTGTGTTCCAGTAAATGTTCACATCCCCAAATACAGTCCCATTGATGATGAGTGGAAAAAGAAACCCCTACACAAAAAATAGCAATAAGTCCTTAAATTGCGCTTCAAGTAATCCCAATAAAAAAAGGCCCAGAGAGTCAAGTCCTTGGACTCAGGATATATGATAATCCACAAGTCAATATGGCGCAAACAATCCATTGAGAAGAGTCTTCTTGACATCCATGAAAGTAGAGCCTTTGCAACTCATGTAGACTCAACACCAGATACAAAGTAATATTTAAAGGGGTCATATGATGCGATTTCAAGTTTTCCTTTCTCTTTGGAGTGTTACAAGCTGATTGTGCATAGATAAGATCCCTGAAGTTGCAAAGACTAAAGTCTCAAAACCAAAGAGGTATTCTTTATCAAAGTTAAGACTCTGCCACGCCCCCTAAAACAGCTCTTTCTAACATGCCCCCACATATCTACCTCACTATGTGGAAATATTTGCATACTGCCGCCCAAATGTGCACGCAAAGAAAGAAGGCGTGGTTTCAGTAACCGCAGTTAGTGTTGATGCAGTCATGTCAGGGAGACGCTGTGTGTTTCAGTGCGAAAGCAAAAGCACTTTATTTGGCCTTTATTTATTTTCCTCTAGGTTGGATACAGTGTTTGTAAGGTGAACAGACATGTGCAGATTCCTCAGATCCTGAATCTCTCTTCATTCTAATCATCAAACTGCAAAGTAAAAAAAAAAAAAAGATTTTGAATTTGTTTCACTGCATCCATCCAGCCTAACATCATTCCTTCAGTATACTCCAGTAAAAAAGGTACAAAAGCTGTCACTGGTGTGGTAAACATTTACATAGCCTGCTATGCACACTTTAAGTATTAATATGTACTTTTAATGAACCAATATGCACCCTTAAGGGCTAAATAAGATGTATGAGTGCGTTTACTGAACCCAGAACAAAAGGAGGTCCCACTTTATATTAAATGGACCTAATACCTGTGTACTTACATAGTAACTAGATGTGTACGTAGTATGTAACCACAGTGTAAGTACACATTGTTACATAGTATCTAGAGCTGTAACTTTCTGTAACTACACACAGGTAACAACCCTCCGAATGGCTTGTGTAAGTACAAATGTGTAACAGGACATATATAACTACATTTTGTAACAATATGTATAAGAGTAATTGGAACAATTTGATCCGGGGGGTGGTAATGGCAAAATCTCTAGTGCCTGTAATAAATCTAGAATCTCGCTGTGAGCCTAATAAAACCTTTAGAATGCAGAAATGTTAGAAATGCAGATGTGTTTTTAAATTATTTTGTTTTCTAAAACTTCGTTCGTTGAATAAATAATTTGACGTCGTTAACGTTCTTCCACTCTGTGTGGAGTTTACAGACGCTCCCTTACGCCATGCCTCGGGGCACAAATGAAAAGTGAAAGTAAAAGTACATTTGAAGCTTCGCCATTTAAACAGCCAGAATCTATTCTACACTGAATTTTAAACGGATTCTAAAAGTGTTTCATAGGAACCTTTATAAAAGATAAGCCAAGAATGTACGCGTAGAAGTCGGTGGAGTATGTGGATCTAATTAAATGTGTCTGCTTTACAGTTGACTTCCACATTCATATTTACTCTGAAGGACAGTAGTAGTTTGTGTTTAAAATGTTAATTAAAGCAAATGAACGTGGTTTCATTGGTGTTTGGTGCTGTCTGTGGTTTATTTTAGCAGTTGTTAACACATGACTAACACTGTGTATTTGAGTAACTCTGCATGATCTGTTTCTCTCCGGATCTGTTCAGCTGAATTATTGTGATTGTTTGTGATTTCATTCAGAGTCAGTGCTGGACATCAGATTCTGTTTCATCATGGGTGACACACACACATCCAGAGATGAAGCTTTTTCTCCAGGATGCAGGTACTTTGAATAAACGCTGAATTAAATCATTTTAATTATATTAAATGGGAGTCTCCATCGTGCTTTTTTGTCTCTATATTTTTAAGATAAAATGTTATTTAAACAAAAAGACCATAAAGCCTCCTCGTGAAGTGCTCTTTGATTAAAATACCTAATTTATGATTATCATCATAAAGGATTAAATGTGTTTGTTATAGTTCAGTTCATCAGAAGAGATCAGAAGCAGAGTCCAGCTGTGTGTCTATGAGGAGTGACGCGTCTATGGATCATCCAATGCATTTTAAGAGTGGAGATACACAGACTGATCTCAGGTATAATATTTCTGTAAAAATATTATGGCATTTTACAGTATCAGAATAGTGTTCATAGTATTTTCTAAAGTTTAAAAATGTATTTTGGTATAGTGTTTATAGGCATTTCTTCATCTTTATCTGAAATTTTAAGATACAGTATGTAATGTTGGTCACATATTTGTGAACGCACTCAGTTCAATTAAACATTTTTGGAATAAATGAAAAGATCACAAAGTGCTCTTGATTGATTGAATAATGTATGTACTTTGTTAAATATGTTAATTCAGATGATTCACTTTAATCTCTCTGTTATAGTTCAGTTCATCAGAAGAGATCAGAAGCAGAGTCCAGCTGTGCGTCTATGAGGAGTGACGCATCTATGGATCAGTCATTAGATTATAAGAGTGAAGATACAACGACTGATCTCAGGTCTAATATTTCTGTAAAAGATTATTTGATTATGATGCAGAATACTGAAAAGACATTGTTATCGTTAGCTTATTTAATAATGCAGTATTTTAATTTTCCAGGCATGAAGTCCTCAAGACGTTTAGATCAAATGTGCTGAAGAAGTTTGAGCGTCTGTATGAGGGAACAGCGACGCAGGGACACCCAACACTCCTGAATGAGATCTACACAGAGCTCTACATCACAGAGAGTGAGAGTGGAGAGATCAGTAATGAGCATGAGGTGAGACAGATTGAGACACAATCCAGGAGAGCAGCAACAGAGGACACAGCCATCAAATGCAGTGACATCTTTAGACCTTTACCTGGACAAGACAAAGCCATCAGAACTGTGCTGACAAAGGGAGTCGCTGGCATTGGAAAAACAGTCTCTGTGCAGAAGTTCATCCTGGACTGGGCTGAAGGGAAAGAGAATCAG
>NW_015508527.1:4983-8679 GCF_001515645.1 Sinocyclocheilus grahami | reverse complement strand
TACATCATGTGCCACATCCCAGTGTTCTGCTGGATCTCAGCCGCTGTTCTAGAGAAGATGTTGAGTCTAGCAGAGAGTGGAGAGATTCCCAAGACTCTCACTCAAATGTACACACACTTCCTGATCCTTCAGACCAACATCAAACATGAGAAGGACTATGAGAAGAAGGTGACAGATGAAGACATGATCCTCAAACTGGGGAAAGTGGCTTTTCAGCAGCTTGTGAAAGGTAACCTGATCTTCTATGAGGAAGACCTGAGAGAGTGTGGCATTGATGTGACAGAAGCATCAGTGTACTCAGGATTGTGCACTCAGATCTTCAGAGAGGAGTTTGGCTTGTATCAGGGGAAAGTCTTCTGCTTTGTTCATCTGAGCATTCAGGAGCATCTAGCAGCTCTATATGTGCACCTCTCCTGTACAAACCACAACAGAAATGTGTTTGAGCCAGACACCAAACAGAGTTTGTGGTCTAAAGTGAAGGACCGGTTTCAGCTTATTTTATTATCTGAGCTGCATCAGAGAGCTGTGGATGAGGCTCTACAGAGTAAAAATGGACATCTGGATCTTTTCCTGCGGTTCCTTCTGGGTTTGTCAGTGGAGTCTCATCAGATTCTCCTACAAGCACTAATGAAACAGACAAGAAGCAGATCTGAAAGCACTGAGGAAACAGCTGAGTACATCAAGAAGAAGATCAGGACCATTGACTCTCCAGATAAATCCATCAATCTGTTCCACTGTCTGAATGAACTGGGTGATCGTTCACTAGTGGAGGAAATACAACAGTATCTGAAATCTGGAAGAATAAAGGAAGCCAAACTCTCTTCATCTCAGTGGTCAGCTGTAGCTTTTGTGTTGCTGACATCAGAGGAAAAGCTGGACAAATTTGATATTAATACATTTGTTGGAGAAAACAATAAAGCTGAAAAACTGAATGTTCTTCAGTATCTGCTGCCTGTGATTAAAGTTCAGTAAGTATCACTGAGAACAATCACTTCACTGTTAAAGAAAAGAAAAGCAAAATCTCATAATAATATGAAAACATACTTGAAACACATACTTTAATGACAACATTATAAATCTTCCCTGATTATTATTATTTTAAATTTCTGAAATTAATTCATTTCTAGTATTTAGCAGTTGTTTAGAGACAAGCTAGACTCTAAAGCACCTGCCAGTCAATGTCTTAAAGTGGATTAGTTTGAAACCAACAATTGTAATGTTATAAATGAGTTAGTACATAAATGATGTGGATTTGATCCATGGTAAAGATCTTTTTTGCAAATTTGATTATTACCTTTTTTATTATTAATAAAATGAATGTTTGCTCTGTCTATCGTGAGTCCATATCATGTCCCACTTGTCTTTTTTCACCTTGTTTATTTAAGTTTTAGTTTCATAAGTGTTTTGATCTCTCTACAGTTTGAGAGATTGTGGCGTCACAGATGAAGATTGTGTTGTTCTGACTTCAGTTCTGAGATCAAACCCCTCACAGCTGAGACAACTGAATCTGTTTAATAAAGCAATCAGAGATTCAGGAGTGAAGCTTCTCTCTGTTGTACTGGAGGATCCTCGATGTAAACTGGAGAAACTGAGGTAAGATCATCTCTCTCATAGTCACACGTTATTGTCTTCTGTTAGACCTAAACCCTTTATGTATATTTTAGAAAATCAGCTTTTAAAATGTTAAGTGGACTTACTATATCTCAGCATAAAAAAATATTCTGATAACTGAAGATGAAGTATGAATAAGGCATGTGACAATATTACATCATACAATTTAATTTAATGATAAAACCCGATAAAAACCAAACAGATAATGAGGGCTTTAAAACTGCAGTGAGCTAAATGATCGAGCATTCACTGTTTGTAGGGGTCTTATTTGACACAATAATGACTTTAAACGATCTTTTGAGGTAATTTCTCAGCCAACATTTGATGTGTGATTAATTTGCGATTAATTAATTGGCACATTACGTAATTAATTACATTTACACAATTATTACCTAATTATAATATAAAATCTGACCTGTTTCTCCTGCTTTTGACCCAGCAGCTGTTTACTGGAGGTTTAGTTGCTTCTGGCACTTCATTTTATAGGATTTTAGGATTAATACTCCTTTCCTGGCTGCTCTTTTTACTTATTTTTGTACTTGTTCTGAAATCAAAATCAGCACGTTTTTATCATTATTATTATTATTATTGCTACTACTATTATTAAAGGCGATTTTGTTTCATCCTCTACCACATTATCAGTTTATCATACAGTGATTAACAAACATGACTAATGAAGATCATCTTTCCTCTGTGCCTCTGTTATTATTAAACTTCTAATATAAATAGAGATTTCTGAAGTAGAGGTGTTGAAAGTTTTTTGAATTTCTTTATTGTTTTCACAACTGTGATAAAATTCTAATGGAAATGTAGACATATTTACTAGTCTGTTTAGGATTGTGATTTGTACCTGTTGATCTGATCTGATCTGATCTGATCTGAGAGAGTGAAGAGTGTGTTATTGTTCTCTACAGGTTGAGTGATTGTGGCGTCACAGATGAAGGTTGTGCTGCTCTGGCTTCAGCTCTGAGATCAAACCCCTTACACCTGAGAGATCTGAGTCTGTCTCTGAATAAACTAGGAGACTCTGGAGTCACACTGCTGTCTGCTGTACTGGAGGATCCTCACTGTAAACTGGAGAAACTGTGGTAAGATCATCTCTCTGATAGTCATGTGTCTTTATCCTCGGTAAGTTGTATAGTTTGATGTAAACTTGTTTAAAATCAGCTTGTAAAATAAAATATGATAAATACACAATGACTGGTATCTATAAATATGATCTGGTACCAGTGTTCATTATTATAGTTTTTTTTAAATATATCCTTTAATATAACAATATTTAAATTCATTTATATATTCAATAATTTTAGTTTGTTTCACTCTGACTACAATGGCATCTAATGATGATAAATATATAAAGCATAATAATGTCATGTCCAGCTGGTAGTCCTCATCCCTCTTGGCTGATGTTTTAGTCATGATAGCATATAAAGTACTCAGCATAAATAAATAAACTCCCTCTGAACAAATGCTAAAGATTTGATTTCATAATGATCAGTAATACAGTTCATCCAAAGATGGCAAAACTAAAATGCATTAAACATATTCATATAACTAGTCCCCGATCATGTGATTTTAACAATAACAACAAGGTCTCCTTGCAGAAGACAACAGGCAGAAGACCTTCATACTGTTCTCACTTAGTGTGCTATATCTTTTCTAACTGATCAGATTTATGGTTCTTGTGTAAATTGCTATCAAAAATCTGATAGATTTAGCTGTTATACTAATGCTGTCCTATTGAGGGGGCCACAGTATAAGAAATCGTCTCGGTTACGTATGTAACCCTCGTTCCCTGAAGGAGGGAACGGGGACGTCACGTCGGAGGACAGACGAAATTGGGATCTCGCTTAGAGGGACCAATCTACTTCGAGTGTAAACTAAACGAGCCAATGCACATTGGCATGCGATTATTGCATCCAGCTGCTGCTGATCACAGTGTGAGTATAAGTAGGCAGCAGGGGCAGTGCATATTCAGGTTTTCGCTGAGGAGCCGAGCCGGTGACCCGGCCGCTCAGCGGTGGTACAGGAGCTGTGGCAACGGGACGTGACGTCTCCGTTCCCTCCTTCAGGGAACGAGGGTTA
>NW_015508527.1:2015-4907 GCF_001515645.1 Sinocyclocheilus grahami | reverse complement strand
TCGGAGTCACAGCTCCCAATCCCTTTAAGAGCCAGGTGCGCTCGTGCCAAGGCGGATTCGCTATTTACACGCCGGAATTTGCAAGCGCAAAGACTGAACGCGTCTCCAGAGATGAAACGGAGCTGCTCGTCCGTGAGCAAATATCTAGCCTAATTCTGATACATGTAATGACTATCCATTATGATATGTAGGCATTTTCATATTTATGTAGCCTAAATAATACTATTCTTTTACATTGTACTCCTTTAATTTGTAATATTTGGCATGTTTGTGTGCTGCTGTGCGTCGCTGTGTGTGTAATAAGCAGAGTGTACGCGCGTTGTGGACCTGCCTATACTAACGGGCTCTTTAAATAACAAAAAAAGTACTGCAGTAATTTACTTTAGACCAGGTTTTAGTTGGTCAATGGCGCAGTCTATTTCAGTTGCCTCAACATAGCAATGCACCAACGATGCTCCTGAACACACCTCGTTCTCAGACCAGCACGCCCATGAGCGCACAAATGGGCGCAAATGCATTTGCTATTTAAACAACGTGGTGCAGGACGTGAAAATGATAACTGCATCGGGCTGAAACTAGCAAAAGACAGTTGCGTCGAGCCTGGCGCCACATTGTGCCGGCTGTATGCTAGAGCCCAGTGTGTGTGCGCATCCATGTTGCCTAGTACGTGCTTGCAGCGGGATCATGTAATTTACCCAGAAACAACTATATTCTAATTTCTGATTGGCTGTTAGGTTTCATTTAACTCTGTATAACTCGAGACTAGTGATGCAAAGTCCGATTCTTTTTCGCAAACCAGTTATTTTTGGACAGTTAGGCTCATTGAACCGGTTCAAAAAGCTGATTCATCGGTTCCTGACGTCATCAAGCAATGATGTCTCTATGCATTTCTTTTCTAACAACTTAGTGCCATGTTGTATCAATGAAGTCATCTGTGTGAACGCATACTGCTGATTATTGCCTTTCATCCACTTAAGTTAATGATGTTTGTGGTCACAGTTTCATTCGCGTACACTTTGTCAGATACGGCTGACCAATATTGACTAGCCTACAACTTGGATAAGATTCCTAAAAGTTTCACACCTTTGGAAATATTTCTGTTATAAACAGAATATTTAAATGTATTCAAATTTATTCTGTTATATTTTCTTACTATGTCAAGTCAAGTCAAGTCAAGTCACCTTTATTTATATAGCGCTTTTAACAATACAGATTGTGACAAAGCAACTGAACAGCATTAATTAGGAAAATAGTGTCAATAATGCAAAATGAC
The DNA here is from genome assembly GCF_001515645.1 of Sinocyclocheilus grahami. Taxonomy (NCBI): domain Eukaryota; kingdom Metazoa; phylum Chordata; class Actinopteri; order Cypriniformes; family Cyprinidae; genus Sinocyclocheilus; species Sinocyclocheilus grahami. Next base: position 3,634 of record NW_015508527.1, on the reverse strand, counting down.
AATAGTAAACACTATGTGTAAGTAAGTGTTATTTTTTAGGATTACTGATAAACTACTGTCATTTGATTTCTATTATTTGTATTTGTTATTTATTTAAATTTTAGTTACATTATGTCCGAATTTATTATGATGTCTGTATAGGTCTTTTATTAAGTTTTTAGTTTTATTTAATTTGAGTTATTTTAATACTTCAACAAACTAAATGGAAATGAAATAATATATACAGTATATATTGAATATATAAATGTATATGTGTGTGTGTGTATATATATATGTGTGTGTGGTTGAACATAAACACATGTAGTTGTTTTTTTGGTGTTTGGCTTAGTGTTATGTTAGAATCATTATTCTACACTTATACCTTTTGTTCTTTACTATTTTAAATTGTTTTTAGCTTTATTTTTTGTTTTTCATTTATGTTAAGTTTTGAAATTTTGTTGTATGTATTTGTCATTTTTATTTAATCTGTTTATTTTTAAAATGTGTATAGGTAGTATTTATAAAGATTTAGCTTTTAGTTTTGGATCTGTTTTTAGTTGTTTTAATACTACAATTGATTGCTTCTGTTGTCCTCATTTGTAAGTCGCTTCAGATAAAAGCGTCTAATAAATGACTAAATAAATAAACCATAAAGGTGGGCCAATGGATATCACATCACAAACTTTATGCCAGTGAGCATCTTAACCTCAGTCAATTCACTATAATTGAAAGTGAAAAAAGTAAAAACTGACGGCACTTTCAGCATCTGACACTGCATTAACGGCACATATTCTCTAAGAGACGACGATAAACGAATCTACTTCAACATATGCTGATAATGGTATATAACTGTCCTAATTTATTCCCTTAATATTTGTCTTGTGGCCCGTACATTGTGAAAGAAATGAGAAGAAACGAATTTCACGTTGAACAGGTTGTTTTTGGAAGTTGGTGCTTGAAATAAAGCATTTTCAATGATGGCTGCAGAGTTAATCATTTTTAATTAACTGTATAACTCAGACCTGTTTAAAAAAAACTTCTTAAAACCATTTTGAATGAGGAGTAAGCTAATAGCCCAATCTTTTATTATTCTCACAGTGCGTCAGTTATGTGGTGATGCGCTCTGAAATTATTGAAGAGCAAATTAATTGTGATTTAATAATAAAAGTAACCTAATAATAATAATAGGCCTAATGATTGCTTATCATAAGAATGTAAAAGGCCAAATCCTCTTAATATTGACAATATTTGATGCTTTTGACAATATCTATCGTCGACACATGATACGACGCACCCCAGCACGAGGAGGTTATCGCGGGGTGCCCGTCCGCCACGTCACTGATTATGAGTTGTTGCTACGCGGTTGCTAGGGTATCCTAGGTGGTATCTAGGATGTTGTTAAATGGTTGCTAAGGTGTTCTAGGTGGTTGCTAAGGCATTGCTAGGCGGTTGCTAAGGTGTTCTGGGTGGTTGTTTGGGTGTTGCTAGGCAGTTGCTAGGGTGTTTTGGGTGGTTGCTATGGTGTTGCTAGGCGGTTGCTAGGATATTATTGGTGGTTGCTAGGCAGCTGCTATGGTAACCTGGATGGTTGCTAGGGTGTTGCTAGGGAGTTCTGGGTGGTTGCTATCGTATTTATAGAC
>NW_015508527.1:688-2005 GCF_001515645.1 Sinocyclocheilus grahami | reverse complement strand
ACAATATTTGATGCTTTTGACAATATCTATCGTCGACACATGATACGACGCACCCCAGCACGAGGAGGTTATTGCGGGGTGCCCGTCCGCCACGTCACTGATTATGAGTTGTTGCTACGCGGTTCCTAGGGTATCCTAGGTGGTATCTAGGATGTTGTTAAATGGTTGCTAAGGTGTTCTAGGTGGTTGCTAAGGCATTGCTAGGCGGTTGCTAAGGTGTTCTGGGTGGTTGTTTGGGTGTTGCTAGGCAGTTGCTAGGGTGTTGTGGGTGGTTGCTATGGTGTTGCTAGGCGGTTGCTAGGATATTCTTGGTGGTTGCTAGGCAGCTGCTATGGTAACCTGGATGGTTGCTAGGGTGTTTCTAGGAAGTTCTGGGTGGTTGCTATCGTATTGATAGTTTGATAGTTGTCACAGATCGTTACTATGGAGCATGTGTGTGTGTGTGTCTGTGTGTGTGTGTGTGTGTGTGTGTGTGTGTGAGAGAGAAAGTGACAGTTGAGATTAAAATTCATGAACATTTCATCAATGTAAGTCTATGGGGTTTTTTGCCTGCTTTTTCGTCTGCTGTGCGAACAGTAGTAGGTTTTTTGCTTAGAAAAGATACAGCACACCTCTCCTCAATGAGCCGGCTGAGTTGACGGCAGGAGTAGCGTGTGCCGAAATTGTCCAGAAGAAGAAGAAGTATGCAAGAGAACTACTTGTAAAACTTCTTCTCTTTAAGATAACATACTGGTAAAAAATGTATAGCCTGAATGCACTGTAAGTCGCTTTGGATAAAAGTGTCTGCTAAATGCATAAATTATAAATTATTATAATTATAATTATCTATAGTGATGCTTTGTCTTTGGCAAGCACCACTAATAAGCATATTTCCAGTACGTGCCTCAGGCTGCACAGTATATCATCAACTCATTCATCAGAATCCTCAGTAATCCTCAACAGCTTCCACAGTAGGTTGAACCGGCTCATTCGGTACTGTTTGAGTCGGACGTGCTACTTCAGCTGTGCGTCTTGCGTCTTCAACCCGGAACTAAAGTTCGATTCAGTTTGATTTTGTGAACCGGCTCGACCGGTTACTTCCTGAGAACGATTCGCTCAAGAATCGAACATCTCTACTCGAGACAGCTATGAACTCGGCACAGAACTTCCCTCCGTATGTCTGTGCCTCGTCTATTAATTGTCAGAAACGAGACCAGGATCCAATAGCAGGTGAACACAAAATCCAAGTTTATTGAAACTGTGATAGCAAAACCCCAGCAAAAAGTCAGTTCTGATCAGCGTGGAGGTTAGACCAGCCGCAGTCGAGCCCGCGGGGAA
>NW_015508527.1:0-288 GCF_001515645.1 Sinocyclocheilus grahami | reverse complement strand
GATGACAGCAGAGCACATGGCAAGCCGTCAAAACAAAAGGCCATGTGCTCCATGATAACAAAGCCCAAGTAGACCCCACCGAAATCATGACATTAATTGTATAAAGCAGGACAAGTTACCCCTTACTTCTCAGCGTGAGAAATACAAGGTGTGGCGAGTGAACTGGTTGAAATGCATGAGACGTGAGAGCCCTGAGTCAAGTTATCTTTGTTTATATCGTCTGGATATTCATTATTGATCGGGTAAATGCATGTTTTAAGCAGTTTATTGTACAGGTAATCACCATTC
>NW_015508526.1:19170-21811 GCF_001515645.1 Sinocyclocheilus grahami | reverse complement strand
TAATACAGTGTCATCTTAACAAAGGAAGTTAATTTTGGTTCACAATTGGAGTGCTGCAGAGTAAGTCAGCCTTCTATAAACCACCTAATGTCTAATTATGAGAAATATTCCCCAGGAATTTAGATTATGATCTTCCTCCCTCTCTCTTTCTCTCTCTCTCCTCTTGGCTTAGGCTGCACTAACAAGCTCGGTCAGCTTCAGTCAAGCCTGTCAGAATGAGTGCTTGTGTATGTGCCTGACTGCATATGTGTGTGTGGCAAAAGACACAGAGTCACAGAGCTTTGCGTCCACAAATTCCTTATTAATATGCTGTGCTACATGACGAAAGACACTTCAAAAACCGTGCGGACGGAGGGTGAAAGCAATAGGCCTTGACATTTTAGAGATGAGAATGGCATGGCTTGTGTTTGGTTATGCTCGTAGTGAGCTTGACTGATGGCAGAAGAATTCTGGGTAAAAAACAAACCCATAAGAAACACACACGTCTTTTTGTTGTTGTTCTTTCCCTGAAGACAGAGTTGCTCTTCAAAATCACAATTATTGCACAACCAAACCTTAACATTCGCCAAAAAAAAATGACACAAAGAATTTAATATTAACTCATATATTCTTGAAAAATCATAAATAGTAATAAATATGTTAAAAAGAAATAAAGAATACATCATAAAACAATATATTCTAAGACAAAGAAAACACCTATAAAAATAGAATTATAAATGTAAAAAAAAGTTTTTAAAAAGTTTTTATGACAGAGAAAGGAGGGAAAATATTCAAGATTATATAGACATTCAGTATTGATATTAAGACATTATGAATGCAACAGTATTTGTTTCCTACTCAATACTGAGATAAACAGGTTCTTATAACTCCAAATTTATACTGAGAGCTGTCTGCTCATGAGAAAAAAGCAAAGTATGATTATCTTCTCTCTCCGGCACTGCTATGATTGACACTCTGCAGATTTGATGAAACATTTAATTGCACTTCAGCCTGGCTACAAGCAGGCATTCAGCACCAACACATTTTAAATTGCAATGGTGCGCTAATTAAAGATATGTGGCCAAATTAGCACAGTGATTGAGCAGCAATTACAACATGCCTTTCAGAGATGAAACAGCAAAATAGCCGTGTTTTCTAGCATTCCAAATGTCAAGTCTGCAGAGGATTGTGCAATGATTGTGTTTACAGTATGTAGAGACTTAATGGAAAAAAGGACAGCATTTTCTCAGAGACTCACCTGAGCTGACAGTGATGGCCTCTACAAACTGGTCTCTCCAACTGTTAGTACCAACCAAAAGGGCCAAGTTGGTTTTCTTTATGAGTTTGTCGACTGTGCTCTGGAAGGGGTTAAAATCATTACAACTATGATAACAAGATGTAAAACGTTTAATACTTTACAATGGCTCATTTGCTAACATTAATTAACCATGTTAATTTGAACTAACAATTAATAATACTTCTACCTCATTTATTATTTCTTAGGTAATGTTAATTTCAACATTTATGTATATTTTTTAAATTATATATTTTTGGTAACATGAATACACTGTGAACATGAACAAAGAACAATTGTGTTTTTAATTAACAAATATTTAAAAAAAATATTGGAAAAAATTCTCATTGTTAGTTCTTGTTAGTTACTACATTACCTAATGTAAACAAAAGATGGTAAAGTGTTTAATAAAAAAAAGTCCATCACTGACTTTCTTACATGAAACGCAAAGGAAAAAACGTTGAAAAATGCCACTTTTGCTTAGCATACAATAAAAGGGATTCCAAAAGTGCATAAAAACAATGTGAAAATGCAAATGGCTTTTGGAATTGGAATTTTTTGCATTTCAAGAATGTCCATTTTTGTCTGTTCATTTCAGATATTTCTTTAAGATACACTGTAAAAAATGACCGTGAACTTAACGGTAAAAGGCTGTAAAAATGCTACAGTAAAAACCTGTTAAATGGTTAACGGTAAATTCCCCTACTATATACGGTAAAAAACTGTAATAAACATTACATTTATTGGACATTAATTTTACGGTAGTATACCGTTTTTGTAAGTGAAAAAGTCAGTATAATTTACAGTGAATAACCGTAAATTGATATTCCCAGAATTCCGTGCGTTACATTTCAAATTTGATGTTTTTTTGTTGAAATAACTGTTTCGTCTTAGTTTTTTCTTATCAGTTTTGAATATTAGGGTTGTGTGTTACACCTAATGTTGTTAAATGAATGTTTATTGCATTATTTCAGTTTCATGTGTGTTACCATGATGGTGTTTGGTGTTTGTGTGAATGACACTTCTATTAGCGATGGGAAGTTTGGATCATTTTACCGACTTGGACCTTTGAGTCTCATTCAGTAAAATGAACTAATCTTTTTTCGAGTAATTTCGTTCATTTTAACTTAATATAATTAAAATGTTACGTGTTACTTCCCTAACTTGTCTACTACGTACGCAAACGTTGATTACACTACAAACAATACAAAACTATAATGCTTTAAGAAACAGGAAATATTAAATTATTGTTTACCTGGGTCTTCAGTCTATGATTAGCTCACCTCACCAGTCTTCGGGTTTGAGTTGTTCGTTCATCGCGTGACAGCCCCATAAACTTAACCAATGCAGTCTGAGCCGGAAAGAGAA
>NW_015508526.1:0-2085 GCF_001515645.1 Sinocyclocheilus grahami | reverse complement strand
ATTGCACAACCAAACCTTAACATTCGCCAAAAAAAAATGACACAAAGAATTTAATATTAACTCATATATTCTTGAAAAATCATAAATAGTAATAAATATGTTAAAAAGAAATAAAGAATACATCATAAAACAATATATTCTAAGACAAAGAAAACACCTATAAAAATAGAATTATAAATGTAAAAAAAGTATTTAAAAAGTTTTTATGACAGAGAAAGGAGGGAAAATATTCAAGATTATATAGACATTCAGTATTGATATTAAGACATTATGAATGCAACAGTATTTGTTTCCTACTCAATACTGAGATAAACAGGATCTTATAACTCCAAATTTATACTGAGAGCTGTCTGCTCATGAGAAAAAAGCAAAGTATGATTATCTTCTCTCTCCGGCACTGCTATGATTGACACTCTGCAGATTTGATGAAACATTTAATTGCACTTCAGCCTGGCTACAAGCAGGCATTCAGCACCAACACATTTTAAATTGCAATGGTGCGCTAATTAAAGATATGTGGCCAAATTAGCACAGTGATTGAGCAGCAATTACAACATGCCTTTCAGAGATGAAACAGCAAAATAGCCGTGTTTTCTAGCATTCCAAATGTCAAGTCTGCAGAGGATTGTGCAATGATTGTGTTTACAGTATGTAGAGACTTAATGGAAAAAAGGACAGCATTTTCTCAGAGACTCACCTGAGCTGACAGTGATGGCCTCTACAAACTGGTCTCTCCAACTGTTAGTACCAACCAAAAGGGCCAAGTTGGTTTTCTTTATGAGTTTGTCGACTGTGCTCTGGAAGGGGTTAAAATCATTACAACTATGATAACAAGATGTAAAACGTTTAATACTTTACAATGGCTCATTTGCTAACATTAATTAACCATGTTAATTTGAACTAACAATTAATAATACTTCTACCTCATTTATTATTTCTTAGGTAATGTTAATTTCAACATTTATGTATATTTTTTAAATTATATATTTTTGGTAACATGAATACACTGTGAACATGAACAAAGAACAATTGTGTTTTTAATTAACAAATATTTAAAAAAAATATTGGAAAAAATTCTCATTGTTAGTTCTTGTTAGTTACTACATTACCTAATGTAAACAAAAGATGGTAAAGTGTTTAATAAAAAAAAGTCCATCACTGACTTTCTTACATGAAACGCAAAGGAAAAAACTTTGAAAAATGCCACTTTTGCTTAGCATACAATAAAAGGGATTCCAAAAGTGCATAAAAACAATGTGAAAATGCAAATGGCTTTTGGAATTGGAATTTTTTGCATTTCAAATTTTTGTCTTTTTGTCTGTTCATTTCAGATATTTCTTTAAGATACACTGTAAAAAATGACCGTGAACTTAACGGTAAAAAAATGCTACAATGCTACAGTAAAAACCTGTTAAATGGTTAACGGTAAATTCCCCTACTATATACGGTAAAAAACTGTAATAAACATTACATTTATTGGACATTAATTTTACGGTAGTATACCGTTTTTGGAAGTGAAAAAGTCAGTATAATTTACAGTGAATAACCGTAAATTGATATTCCCAGAATTCCGTGCGTTACATTTCAAATTTGATGTTTTTTTGTTGAAATAACTGTTTCGTCTTAGTTTTTTCTTATCAGTTTTGAATATTAGGGTTGTGTGTTACACCTAATGTTGTTAAATGAATGTTTATTGCATTATTTCAGTTTCATGTGTGTTACCATGATGGTGTTTGGTGTTTGTGTGAATGACACTTCTATTAGCGATGGGAAGTTTGGATCATTTTACCGACTTGGACCTTTGAGTCTCATTCAGTAAAATGAATGAATCTTTTTTCGAGTAATTTCGTTCATTTTAACTTAATATAATTAAAATGTTACGTGTTACTTCCCTAACTTGTCTACTACGTACGCAAACGTTGATTACACTACAAACAATACAAAACTATAATGCTTTAAGAAACAGGAAATATTAAATTATTGTTTACCTGGGTCTTCAGTCTATGATTAGCTCACCTCACCAGTCTTCGGGTTTGAGTTGTTCGTTCATCGCGTGACAGCCCCATAAACTTAACCAATGCAGTC
>NW_015508525.1:29798-30660 GCF_001515645.1 Sinocyclocheilus grahami | reverse complement strand
TAGCTGAGCGGATGATTTTGTGTGTGTGTATCTAATGAGTTTGGCTGACTCCAGTTCCATCTGACAGGCAACAGGGTGTGAATTGTGATGTGGTCTTTGTGGGGTAACTGATGTCGAGTGGTGTGGTGACTTCCCTGTGCCTGGCTAATTGCTCTTTTTCAACGTACGTTCTGTGACTGCCTGTGCCTGGCTCTCCATGCGCCCTATGGAACCCAATTTAAAAATGGTCATATTTCAATGCGCATGCTTCTGTCCCATAACTCTCTCACTCTCTCACAGTCCAAATCAAGTTAAGGTTGGCAAATGACAATAAATCAGTGCATCCCTGGCCCAAACAGAAAAGCTTTAAGAGCTGCAGTATCTCATCCTAATGACTTGTAAATATCAGCTCAAAACTGAAGTGATCATTAAAGTCAGCATGAAATCAAAATGGATTCTATTTACTGTCTTAATGCTTGTTCCTGGTCTTATTGGGAGTGATTCATCGATGCACATTATTTCAAAGAAATCCTAATCTGTAATCAAAAGTAATAACTTTCTCTGAAACTACTTTCCTTTTTTGTTATTTGTCTATTGGATAATGTTAACCAGTAGCCAAATATTTATTTAGCTGTTGTTTGAACAAACTCTCATTTAGTCTGACTCCATTCTAGTAAGAAACAGCCACTATTTACAATCAAATTGATTCCTGCTTCTCTTTGAATATCTTTTTTTCCACTCTGAAATGCATCATATTAAAGAACCAAAATGAGTTGACTATTCCGATGTTTTTGCAGAATTGTGTCTTTTTTTAAGGATTGTTTCAAGACAATTTTGATGTTCACACATCTTTCATAGCTTGAAAATAGCCTAGTAAAGAAAT
>NW_015508525.1:27383-29087 GCF_001515645.1 Sinocyclocheilus grahami | reverse complement strand
TATGGATCTCATATGTGTGTTTTGTAAGTGTTTTTCATTTGTCAGGCATAGCTGAGTATGGTGAGTATCGGAGTGATGGTAATTAGAGTTTTTAATTCATATCCCCCTAATATCCATTCTTGCCTTGTCTGTTAAGTGTATCCATTTTGTAATTGTTGAAGGTGTGCGTCTGTGAGTGCATGTGTCAACATTACAGCATTATGCACTATTAGCTGCAGCTGTTTGCTCTTCAGAATGTGCAGTTGAGGAGTAAATGGGGGTGAAATGGCCTGGTCACAACAGTGGTGAACAGTTGGCCTTAGGGGACAGACAGCTGTGTCAGAGGCCTCTCAGGCCCTCAGGAGTTAATTAGGAACCAAGAGAGAGATAGGGGAAGAGACAACTAGAATAACGATGCCATGCCAGAAATGTCAGACGAATCTCAATGTCATTCCTTGGCTTCTATAGAAATATCATAATTAATTCTGGAATGCGTTCAGACTCATTTTATGCAGCGTATTGAAGACGAAGCGATCCTTCACATTCTGTGTTGGGAAGGAAGCCATCTTGATTGTGCCAAAGAATGTCACTGGTAATGTGGCCCTGACAGATTAAATGGTCAACTCAAAAATGTCAAAGCATAAAGAAAATTCAGTAAATGCCACAGTCAAATAAACTGCTCATTCTTTCTTGCAAAAGTAATACAAACAGCCGAAACTGTGTCGAAGTGTTACTTCAGGTCAGATTTAAAACAATTACTGCAAAAGATGATTTGACAGTAAAGTTCATTCCTAGCATCTCTGGTGTTTGCTAGAAATGAGGTTTTCTCCTGTGCTGGAGGTAGTGCAGTGGAGCCCTCAATGTCAAGGATCAAGTCACCAAAACTTTATCACAAATTTCTGCCTTCTACACTAGGGAATCAATTTAACATCCTGAATATCGGCCTTCTTGATTTTAGTCAGTGTTACTTAACTGTTTTCGTCTTATGTACTCCCACAGGCCCTTCAGTCTGACTCAAGTAGCCCCTCATCGACCAGAATCATGCTCCTCATATTATACTAGATATCATTTGACATTACAAGTAATATTATTAAAATGTCATGAATGCAATAATTCACTGTCTATCAATTCTGGGGGTGAAAATCAGACTTGCCATATGAGTAATTTGAGAAATACAGAATTTGGAAATGCATTTAGTTTTATATTAGCTTGACTGACTGAGACATTTTATCTATGAAAATAAGATAAAGTGTTATATTGAGGTATGTGAGTGTGATTAAACAGCAGTGTCATAGAAATTTTTATTTATTTATTTTTGTCATAGAAAAGCAGTTTTTACACATGCACTTATGTTGCACAGTAAGTGTGATCCACACAAATTGACTAAACATATGCATGTTCTTTCCGTAAAAAGTAGCAGAATGTGTGAAGCTGTTAATTAACTGCTAAACAATGTTTTGACAATCCTAATAATATTATTAAAAGTCGTAATTTTTATAAGTTTAAAGCGACCTAATACTCCAAGTGGTTAGGAATCGCTGTTATTGCCTAATCTACCTCACCTCTTCATCTTTACGTTTGAAGGGAAGTTGTGTCAGACAGGCTTGTTTAATGTTTAATAGCTTTGAGAAGTCTTTAACTTTAGGTCAAGATGGGCAGATATTTAGTATGTTTTGTAAACCTTCCTCTGAGTCCCAGAATACTTCTCCTCACGCTCAATAAGCT
>NW_015508525.1:23140-23737 GCF_001515645.1 Sinocyclocheilus grahami | reverse complement strand
ATACACTGCCATGCTGCCAGTCAGCACACAGACATACAGCCGTACATAAACTCATCACCTCTGTTTTAACTCCGTCACAACAGTCTGCCTGTCATCACACACACAGATGTACATGTCTGCACTCAGTTTTATTGCAGTGCAGTCTTGTAGATTATCAGGATGTGTGATAGGGGCTGCTGGTATCTGTACACTAATGCATACAAAGCAGAGGCTTTCATTCACTTTCTTCCTGCCTGCCTTTAAAAAAACAACAGCTGCGTGTCGTATCACCTTGACTGTGTGTGTGTGAGTCAGGGTGTGTCTGCTTATATTTCATGTACAGTGCATTCCCTATTGTGACCGAGATCCCACAGTGATATTTGACCCTTTTAGGGTTTTCTGTGTTTATACTCTGGTAATCCTGAGAGAACAGCATCTGGCTCATCCACAGGAAGTTCACTGGGCGATCTAAAAGATGCCTCTTTTTGTGCTTCCTCTGTACCTGGAGGATGTGTGTTTTTGGCTGGGTTTAAATGTATGTTGCAATGCAACATTATTGTGAATATCTATGAAGCTACAGTTAGTAAAGCTCAATCCAAGTGTGTGTGTGTGTGTGTG
>NW_015508525.1:20876-22149 GCF_001515645.1 Sinocyclocheilus grahami | reverse complement strand
TCTTCTCTTCTCTTCTCTTCTCTTCTCTTCTCTTCTCTTCTCTGACCTTCTTCCCATCTGTTTCTTCCTCCTGTGCAGCTCCTGTGAAGTGTCCAGCTATTGTTTTAAGACACACTGTCACGCAATTTATGTACATGACAATAATTTGCACACAATCAAAATGAAGACGTACACTAGACCTCTATTGTACTCTGTCAAGTGTATTATAAAGAGAGGAAGAAACATAATTAAACAATGTCACACTTGCAGGGTTGCGATTTCTGATGTATGTAATGTTTGTACACACACACACACACACACACACACACAGATGATATAGATCTAGTGACTGTATGATGTCAGTGCTGCTCATGTCTGGTAAGCAAAAGGCAAGTGCATTTCAAAAGACCTCTATGGCATCTGTGCACCACCACAGATATACACATCCCCTATATACACATAAACAAATTCGTAGACACATGTTTTGTTTCATGTCATATACAGTACTTCCATTGTTTTTCTTTAGGTTAGTGCTATATGCATTGACTGATCAGTTTATATGCCTTTTTAGCTAGTGAGGTCCAGCTCATTATTCTATGTTCAACAGGTTTCACTATATTAGTGAGGCCTTTTTTGCACAGTGAAGACCTCACAAGTACAGTTATGTAGAATAAGATGTTTGTGTGGGTTGCTGATTAAACTGTGTGCACAAATGTGATGCCTTTACTATGGCATTCTCTGACAAACATGAGAATAGTACTGCAGTCAAATCATTTAAAAGTGCACAATGTCCTTAATGAAGTAGAACGGGACAAGACATAACAATTTCCAACCGCATAAGCAACTCCAGTAGCGCTAGCCGATTTAACAGAAATCAAAATGTTACCTAATTAAGCCACTTTCACCATGACAGAGACTGTTTAAATTATTCATAAATGATTCATAATTTATATAATTTATGTTCATTTAGAGTTTCGGCTGATGGAGACGGAGCTCCAGTGAGTCTACAAAGTTGAGAAAAGTTTAACTTTATGCAAAGAAGCAACTTCTACCAATGTTTTTTGGTTCATGCATTGATAATCCCTCATCGATGCTGCTGCAATTTATATTCAAATCTTTCCCCTACAAAACATTAAATTAACATGAAGAAAACGATTCTTTGTCAAAACAGAGTGACATTCTATTTACTAACCATCAATGACACATCTGTCTCTTGACCTCCTTCGATTATGTAAATGTAAACGAGGCTGGTAGTGTTTCCTTTACTTCACCAGCAGAAACTCAAACATGTTTT
>NW_015508525.1:17202-20427 GCF_001515645.1 Sinocyclocheilus grahami | reverse complement strand
GTCTCTATAAATGAAAAAAATGACTTGGTGCTTAAGCTATTCCAACTGGGCAAGTGCTTAAAGAGTCTGTGTGTTCTTATCTGCATGTATGATCATGCATAATATGATGATTTGCAATGAACACCTTTGTTATACCCATTTATACAGACTGAGAAAAAATATTAAACGTGATATAAAAAAAACTGGTTTTCATAAGTATATATGAAATGTATTTAATAGTAAATATTTTCTAACATTAAGTTGACAGTGTATCTTTTTTGTGCTACACCACATACCATTAGAAAGTTTGGAGTTGGGCATTTCATATTTTTATCAGTGTTAAAATCGGTTGTGCTGTTTAATATTTTTGTGGAAACCGTGATACATTCATGATTCTTTGATGAATAGAAAGTTTAAAACAAACACCATTTATTTGAAAAAATATATCAACTAGTAAATTTTAGGCGATTCAGAACTTCTGCTAGCCAAAACAAAAATATCAAGAATAAACTAGATTATCAAAATCACTGCTTATATTTAAATGTATTTATTATTAAAACTGATTCTGAATCAGGGAATGGCTTTCAGTTTTTACGACAGTCAATCATGCTTTGCGAATACCATAAAACTAAAAGAAAATAGTAATAAAAGCAAAATTCTCTGTGGCTTCGCTTATAAACCAGCATTTATTTAGTTAGTTATTTCATTGTAATATCCATATACAGCATACTCCAAATGAATGCTTAATGGTAAACACATTGAAGATGAATGGATAGGCTATCAATTTTAAATTGAATTTAAAGTTAACAATAAAGTTAATAGCTGTTTCCTCACAGAAGTCAGTGTACTGAACTACATTGATATCCATTAAAAAATATGGTCAGTACATACAAGTATTTGTCTCACATCGTTGTTAATGTCATTTTAATGAAAACAATGTGAGTGGCACAAAGGTTGGAAGACATCATTTATAAATCATAACCCACCAGACTGGCAAGTAAGTTGATAAGTGCTTCCCACCATGGATGATTTTCATCCTTATTTTGTGGGTTGGCAAGTGTTAATTTCAAACCCGACATATATAGTGCCAGTGCACACATAATATGCTAGTATTTATCAAATGTCTATTCTGTCTGGCAGAAATGGCAGAGATGTTCAGAGATGAAGCTCATAGCACACACCCTCCGTCTGTCTTCATGCGTGTTTGTGTTTGTTCCCATGACTGTCAAACATTCACTCATGCTGATCTGTAAAGTCTGCAATGTCTCTTCGTGTGTATACAAGAATAGTGCGGCATTTGTGGACAGTTTACTTCTTTGAGGGGAGTTGTTAAACTACAAAACCTCTTGTTTGTTGTTAAAAATTAACCTTAATAAATGTGTAAAATCTCCCTGAGTTCAGTCTATGGCTAAAAAATCCCCCTGCATTAAACTTTTTAGGACTAACACAGTGAAACAAAGTTTCCAGAGACAGACATAAGTAATTTGTCTGTCCAGAATGAAAGCGAAAAAGCAGCATAATCAGAATATATTAGAGGTTTAAGGTTTATACAGTTATTTTAAACCAGAATTTTAGATCAGTGAGGCTAGCTAGCATGAAATAGGATCCAAGCAGCTGACAAAAAAACTTATATTTCTAAATGCCACTCAAATAATGCGCTTTTTGGTGACATTATGGAGAAAAATACAGAAGTTTTAATGCCGTTTTACTGGTGCCTATAATGTTGGGACAGAGGTCGAGAAAATCGACATAGTCTTTGTCAACCGCCGCCCTCACATATATAGTTTAATTTACGCATATTGCTAAATTAGATTTTCATATTTAGCAAAATATGTCTTTCCGCTAGTGCCGTCATCAGGACCATCTGGACTTTCCAGGGTATTGAGTTACTGTTCAAAAAAGCTTGTTCCCAGCGGAGCTCAGGGGATAGTGGTGAAACACTGCAATTATCTGATTGGTCTTTGATTATAGAAGTTCCCTCCAGCGTTGAGATGTGTCTACCATGTGTAGGGCAGAGAGGTGAGCATATATTACATGTCACTTCTCATGTTGTCCTAGATTTGTGGAATGTTCTGTGAAAATGTTTTCTTTTTTCACATACTTTGGGAAAGAACTCTAGGCTAGATCTTTCACGCACACTCACTTTTTCTCTCATTTCCTGACTGGAACTTTTCTCTGCATTTCTTTTCCCCGGTTTATGCCCTCACTTTCTTCTTCGCTCACTCTCTTTGAACTCCACCCTACATTTCTTATGCTTTTTCTCCCATGTTAATCCCACTTTCTTTCCCGCTCTCCTTCCTGACTGTGTCGAGTTGTATGTGACACACTCCAGTACCACAGCCCTCCTTCGCTCTAATTAGATCCAGCGGCAGAGATGGAGAGAGAGGGAGGGCCGCAGGTAAGGCAAGAGAGCAGACAGCAAAACAAACCAGAGCTCCACATTCCAGCACACAGCCTTACGTCCTGCTGCCGCTGACTCCACCAGGAGCTGTATACTCCTCATCTACTCAAAACGGTACCAAGCTCCAAAGGCCTCTTCACATCAGACAGGAATTAGAAAAGGGAACAGTTGCTGATTTTTTTATTTATTTTTAGAAATATAAAAATAATATTCAAAATTTTGGGGGCAAATTTGGGGACTTTTTTTTGAAAGATTTTTTTTAATATTTGAAATGCTGATTTTTTTTTGGGGGGGGGGCAATATAAAAATAATATTCAACATTTTGAATATCTGAAATTATGACTTTTTTGAAATTGAAATTGTAATTTAGATCTTTTTTTTAATTCAAAATAAAAATTTTATGTTTGAAATTAATACTTTATTTGGCAAGGATGAATTAAGTTAATCAAAAATTACAGTAAAGATATCTATAATATTACAAAAATATGCTTAATCACAAATTTTGTTCTTTTGAACTTTCTATTCATCAGAAAATCTTTTGAATGAATTTGATTGATTTCTGAAGGATCATGTGACTGCTGAAAATTCAGATTTGCCATCACATAAATTACATTTTACAATATATTAAAATAGAAAACAGAAGAATAGAATATTTTTATAATATTTCACAATATTACTGGTTTTACTTTGTTTTTAATCAAATAAATGCAACCTTGGTGGTCAGCATAAGAAACTTCTTTCAAAAAGATTTTTCAGACACCAAACTGAGCCGACCTCAAACTAATATGAAAATTCATCCAAATTGATCTGTATTGTACCATTTGTACAAACCCGATTCCAAAAAT
>NW_015508525.1:15206-15807 GCF_001515645.1 Sinocyclocheilus grahami | reverse complement strand
ACAATTTGTACAGTGTCCCAACTTTTTTGGAATTGTGTTTGTATAAAATGACATTTTCTGGTTTAATCCGAATCCTTATACTTCTGTGATGGTATGTGAAGTACATGTGGTTTAACTGTGGGTGGTGGTTTGAAGGTTATTAAACAAACCCTACGATGGTCGCTTGAGTCTAAGTACACACAAACACATATTTAGGCAAATTGTCTATACACACACACACACACACTTCAAATGGCAGCTTAATGTGTGTTTCAGTGGATGCTGGTCCGTTTGATGGTGCGCGACTATGAGGGTTTCTCAAATAAACTCTGACACCTGACATTAAAGCAGTCTAGAAAGACCTCCATAAATCCAGATTAGAGTGGGGGGTTGTGCTTGGCCCCCAATCCCAGGGCGGCTCCTGATGGCCGCTGCATGTCTCTGATCTCAACTGCTTGATTTGCTGTTCCCCTCACACCAAAAACTCCCATATAGATATATTTTCTTTTAGAAAAGATGTTCCTCTAATGCAGTCTTCTTGTTCTGACAACCACGTGTCTCATATGGTCTCTTTCCTCCAGCTCTTTTGCTTTTAAACACTTCACCACTTTTCACATTCCCC
>NW_015508525.1:12946-15016 GCF_001515645.1 Sinocyclocheilus grahami | reverse complement strand
ACATGTTTCTAGAAGAATTTTTAGAAAAGATCTCAACAATGTCATATACTGTGTTCAGATTTGTCAGTACCTGTAAATCAACAATCAATCTCAATCAGTCTATTTCAGGTTTATGTCATTCATCTCTGCGTGGTTACATCATGTCCATAAACAGAGAAACAAAAGTCTTGTAGCCGATATTCTACTTGGTTTCTTCAATGCCATATATTTATTTTATACATTCACTCTTAAAAATAAAGGTTCTTTACTGGCATTGATGGCTCCATAAAGAACCTTTAACATCCATGGAAACTTTTCATTCCACAAAAGGTTCTTTATAGTGGAAATAGGTTCTTTAGATTATGTTCTTCACACTAAGAAAAATGGTTCTTTTTAAGAACTGTTGACTATGGCATCTCTGCAAAAACCTCCTTTGTTTTTAAGAATGTTGTAGGACTTTCTTCTTCCTGTTAGTGGGTCTTGTAGTAGAATAATAAATCTGTTGCAATATGTCGATCACAGGGAAACATCAGTATAACTCAAACAATCAGATTCATTCACACAGAAAATCAGTGCATAAACACAAAAACCAAGTATCGTGCAACTCCATGTCTTAACCACAGATGGCAATAGAGAGGCCAAAGTTCTGTAGTGCAACTTTAGAGAGTCAAATTTAACTTAACAGTCAAATCAGATTGATTCATTTTAGAAATGTGTTTTAAAAGATTTTGCTGCCCTAAAAGCTTAGTTAACTGTAGTTACCCACTTTTTATTAGTAGCATGTAGTGTAGTTAAAGTTAAACTACTTTTTCAAAAGAGTAGCTTGAAAAGCTAATTTCAGAGTAGTTTCTGATTGTCTCAGTGATGTCTAGTTTTATTTCCACTAAGGAATTTTTAAAAGAAAAATCTGAGACAAAATTGATAGTTAAATGAAACCCCATGAAGTCTCCTGAGCTATGAAATGGGCAACCTCTGGGCACTTTCTTACATCTCTCTTCTGCCTTTCCCTCTATAGTAGGCTTTCACATTCTCCTGCATCCCCCTCTCTTTTTCCTCTATCTGTTCCTCTCTCCCCTGCTGTCTAGGAGGTCAGACGGAGCACATGAGAGGTCTTTTCCTACCAATTAGTTAGCTGCTAATGAGGCTGAGGCCCCCAGACCCTCCTCCCAGCAGTCCTCTCAGCAAAGCCCCCTCGTCCCACAGGCCAGAGGTTTGGTGCCCCCCTACTGCCACCAATCTACCCCCACCCGCTTCAGCCACCACACTGGCTACAATTACCACACAGCCAGCCAACAACAACCCTAGAGCTCATCTGTGCTGAAGGAAATGGGTTACACCTTACATGGTCACCGACAAACCTGTTTACTAACAGGACATATTTGTTATTCTGATCTGCTGAAAAGACTTCCTGTGACATGGAAATGTTACAGAGGGCACTTCCTGAGCCACTGACCGACCAGAAATAAAGGACTTACTATAATAGGGATGCAAAATAAACAAAAGTGCATGTATTGGCTGAAGTGTTCCCAAACACCTGTATCACCTCATCTACAGCTGTGCAGACAGACAGATAGTCTCATGCCATTGGTTGAGCTAGAATTTGTCATGTTGGACTGCTCAAACACACTCTTCAGGAAATTGAACCAATGGCAACATATTTATTATATTATTCTCAGTGTTTCCCCCAAGATTATTATAGTTTTGGATTTTCAAATTTCTTAATAATGTTTTAAAATTGGTTTTAAATTTCAGTTTAATTTTAGATTCATTAATGGTTTTGTTTATATATTTTAATTATATTTAGTATTTAGTTGAGGAATTACTAGAACACTTCCAGAGTAATTTACATGTAAAATAAGCAAAACTGTTTAATATAAGATGGGCAAACTTTTCAGTGCATTTAAATTAAGAGGAAAAAGTTTAATAGTTATTAGATACTCTTCCATATAAGGAAATTGATATCTTTATTCAGAAAGGATGCAAAATATTTCAAAATAACTTAAAATAAGAGCTGTTCTTTTGAACTTTCTATTAAAAAAAAGTTTTTTGAGCATCAAATCAGCATATTAGAACGATTTCTGAAGGATCATG
>NW_015508525.1:11868-12936 GCF_001515645.1 Sinocyclocheilus grahami | reverse complement strand
TAGAAAACAGTTATTTTAAATTGTAATAATTTTTCACAATATTACCGTTTTACTGTATTTTTTTATCAAACAAATGAAGCTTTGGTGAGCATAGGAGACTTCTTTCAAAAACATAAAAATAAAACTATTACAGACCCCAAACATTTTTGTGTTGTGTATACTGAATGTTTTGAGTAAGCAGTTGAAATTAAGCAAAACATGCTTAATTTGGTTAGACAGTAACCCTGGTCTATGCTCTGTCGCCCCACCATGCCTCGCATCTGGAGGTTAGTGTTCCTGACAAACATGATTATGGTTGCCTTATGAGCATTGTAGACTGAATACATTGAGATGTGACTGTGTGCGAGGGAGAGAGGCTTACAGGTGGAAGGGTTACGGTCATGTTGTTTCTCAGGCTGTAGTGAAACTCAAGCCTCCCCTGGGCTCTCTGTGAGATTTGCCTCTATGTGCCGTTTCTCATGACTCGTCCGTATCTCCCAGTGTGCGCCGAGAGAGGAACCTCGCTCCATCAGCGGCCTCGCTGGAAAACACGACAGGAGCCTCTCAGTGGGTCAGAGGTCTCACTTCCTGTTTCCTCTCCGTGCAGTGTCATCAAAGGGTCTCCTCTGTCTCTCTTTCCTTTTGTTACGGGGCCTCACTGCTCAAATCAATGTCTCTACAATGTAGCAGTTAGATTATGCGAGAAAGACAGAAGAGGAAGGAGGCAGCACTCACACATGTGGTGTACTGCTTAGTGTCAGTGCTTAAGATAAGCCTTCGGTGAAACCTGGGACGTTACTGTAAAAACACCCGCACATTTCTAGACTGTATGTATGGATCTTTTCAAGCTGCTTGTATAGATCATATTATACTCTTACATCTGTCTGCATAAATGTGAAAAATGGGTGAGGTTATAGATCAGGCTTGTCAGACTCAAAAGGGAGTTTGTTTAAAACAAAAGGGAGCTTGTGGAATTACGCGATACACAAGAGGATTTTAGATAACATGGGGCCTATACTGTACATATAAATTTTGTTGGCAGTATGGAGGTGTTATACTAATTGACATTTAATGAGAAACTATTGTCTA
>NW_015508525.1:9559-10268 GCF_001515645.1 Sinocyclocheilus grahami | reverse complement strand
CACACAAATCTGTAATTTGTTTAGCTTTCTTTGAAAAATTGATTTGTTACAGCACTGGGGAAGCTACTACAGAGACTTGTTTAGATTGCAAAGGAACTGATTCAGACGAATGTGGTAAAACACTCATAAATCATCTTTGGAGAAGCCCACACCCAGGCCGCTAGAGGAGGCCTGCTCTTTGTGCTCCTGTCCCAACAGGTATTCGTTCTAGGGAATGAATCTGTCTCTTTCATCTGTCTCAGACGTACTGTGTCTTGCGTGACTGCCTCTTCTTCAGACAGGTGAGAGGGGACGCTGGGAGAGAGAAAGGGAATAAAGGTCCACAAACCCCCCTCTTTATCTCCTCAAATTCAATAAATGTTAAGTAATGCATGAAATGTGTGCGCATGCAGGTTTGTATTGAAGTTTCCATGACTCACACAGTGAAAATGTACCATTTTTATCCCTTCTATCCTCAAGTATGCATTATATCCTCAACTAAAGTGGTTGCAAGGTCCTCACCGATCCACAAAAAAACACTCATTGTGACTGTTTATGTGTGTGTGACCTTCAGTTGGTTTCATATAAATGAGGAAATTCAAAAGCGCTGTATGTGGGGCAGAGGTCATAATGTAATCAATTTAAGAATGCAGGAAATTACAATTCAAACGGAATTACACTGAGGTTATGCACCAGGCTTATTCGATTATTCAGATTATTTTCTAAAGAA
>NW_015508525.1:8831-9203 GCF_001515645.1 Sinocyclocheilus grahami | reverse complement strand
TCAGACCAGCACGCCCATGGGCACACAAATGGGTGCAAATGCATTGCGCCGGGTGTATGATATGGACCCAATGTGTTCATGAGAGAATGCTGAGCTGGGAATCAGATGCACTGCTTTCAGACCACATGACTTTGGGAATGATGGCAATAACATGTCAAGCCCTGGAGCAGAAGACAAGCAAAGCCTGTCCTCAGCCACTAATTAGATTTAGCGAGCAGCCCTCGTATCAGAAACTCTTTTAGCTCTCACTGCTCTGTCAAACAATCACCTGCATTTACTGCACACATGCCAACATTAACACTGCTAGATAAAAGGCCTGTGAATTCTTTTCTCTTTTCTTAACTTCAGTTTTTTTTTTATTGGGAAAAGTGC
>NW_015508525.1:1929-2618 GCF_001515645.1 Sinocyclocheilus grahami | reverse complement strand
ATATCTTTAATAACTTATTTCATGAGACCTTTGTAATTTATTCCCTTTATTCTTTTTACCCTCATTTCTAATTTCTTGATTTCAAATTTACTTTAGACATTTTATTTTATTATTTTTATATTGAATTGTATTGTAATGTTTTTTTTGTTTTGTTCTGTTTTATTTTATTTTTTTAATTCTGTTTTTTTGTTTAACTTTTTTATTGTTATTCTGTTTGTTTTGTTTGCTTTATTTTGTTTTTGTATATTACCACTTGTTAAAACGATTTTATTTGATTTCTTCTTTGTCCTATTTTGTTTTGTGTGCTTCTGTTTGTGTGTTTGTTTTTACTATAGACTGTTTTTGTTGTTGTTGTTCTGCTTTATTTTGTCTATTAATAATGCTTGTTAACTCCATTTGCACTATTGTTATTTAATTATTTTTATTTAATCTTGTTAATTAAATAAACTTAATTTCTTTTCATCTTTAATTTTACTTTAAGTGAGAAATAAGAGAGTGTGTGGGGTCCTGTGCATATCTTGCCTTAAAGCAGAATCTGAGCGGATTAGCGCAGCACTCTTGTTTAAACAGACCACAGAGACATCAGAGCAGCTCAGATGAGTTGTGGGTCTCGTCTGCCCTCAGGCTGTGGAGAAGAGCTGTGGGGTCACGCCTGCCATGGGACAGGCCCTCATTTTCTCAGTTACTCT
>NW_015508525.1:0-593 GCF_001515645.1 Sinocyclocheilus grahami | reverse complement strand
ACCAGCAGAAACTCAAACATGTTTTAATCAAATGTTCAGTTTAACGTAAGCCTGTGATAATAGTTTACATCTGGTGTTATCTGGCACCGTGCTAATGTGTGTTCTCATTTGTTTCCAATAGCTGGGGGGTTGAGTTATTTCCCAGAGCGGACAGACAGGACACTCATATCAGACTTTTCCTAGCATTTCAGAAAGCCAGTATCTCATCGTCTAGCCTGGGAGGCTTGTTACTTTAAGTATGTGCTACACTTTCTTAGTGTTCTCCAGCAGTTGTAGTTATATAAAACATTTTGGGTGTGGACCCATTAGATTTTATGGAGCAATAAGATTTTTGGAAGCTCTTAACAGTGTTTGAAATAATTCTGTTCCCGGGGCATATAGCGTGACAAGCCTGTGTCCCAAAGAGTGTTAGTGTAGCGGCGCTAGAGATGGCTTGTTGGCTCAGATTTGGGCCTCTTCTGAAAGAGAGACACCGGGGAGCACACTGAACACCAAAAGACAAAACTTTACCCTCCCTCAGCACTGCAGACCCCATTTCTCACGCCTAATGTGGCTGATGTAATGGCTGCACGGGGCCAAGTTTAGAGTAAGCT
>NW_015508524.1:18820-21849 GCF_001515645.1 Sinocyclocheilus grahami | reverse complement strand
TTGAAAGCTCTTGTGTGGAAGTGCACTCTGATGCCATAATAAAAAAACGGTCACTAGTGCGTCTTTGCTAACAGATGTGTGAAATTGCACAGGTAATTATGCCTTCCATAAGTTTCCCTTTTCCTGATGGACTTCACCAAACAGTATGAACTACAGTTCTGTACGGAACAGGAGCGAGTGTACTGATGTTAAAATGTTAAAGTAATAGTTCAGCCAAAAATGAAAATTTGCTCAAACTCACTCTCAGGCCTTCCAAGATGTACATAAATTTGTTTAATCACATTGAACAAATTTGGAGAAATTTAGCATCACAACACTTTCTCACCAATGTATCCTCTGCAGTGAATGGGTCCCGTCAGAATAAGAGCCCTGATAAAAACATCACAATAATCCACTAGTATTCCACATGACTCCATTCCATCAATTAACATCTTATAAAGTGAAAAGCTGCATGTTTGCAATCCATTTTTAACTTTAAACTGTTACTTCTGGTTAAAATATGAGTCCTCTATCCATAATTTTCTTTCTCTATTGAAAAAGTCGTCTTGTCTGAATCAGGAGAGAAATATGCACAGATCAAGCACAGTTTATGAGCGAAAACAGTCCAAAACAGCTCTAAACAAATATGTCTGTGGGTTTTGATGTGAGAGGACAACAGGAGATGGACTTCTTCACCGGAGAAATCGTTATTATGGATTAGGCACTCGTATTTTAGCTAAAAACCAGAATTTTATGGATTGTGAAGTGATTGTAAAGTGATGTGACGTGTAGCCAAGCATGGTGTCCCATACTCGGAATCTGTGCTTTGCATTTAACCCATCCAAGTGCACAGTGAGTAGTGAACACACACACACACACACGCCCAGAGCTCTGGGCAGCCATTTTTGCTGCGCCACCCGGGTAGCATTTGGGGGTTCGGTGCCTTGCTCAAGGGTCTCACCTCTGTTGTGGCATTGAAGGTGGAAGAGAGCGCTGTACATTCACTCCCCCACCTACAATCCCTGCCGGTACCGAGACTCGATCCTGCGACCTTTGGGTTACAAGTCAGGCTCTCTAACCATTCAAATTTAAAAACACCTTAATGATGGATTTGTTTCTCATAAATGCATAGCTTTTCAATTCGCAAGACTAATAGATGGTCTGGAGTGGTGTGGATTTCTTTTAGATTATGGTGATGTTTTTATCAGCTGTTTGGACTCTCATTCTGACGGCACCCATTCACTGCAGAGGATCCATTGGTGAGCAAGTGATATAAGGGTAAATTTCCCCAAATCTGTTCAGATGAGAAAACAAACTCTTCTACATCTTGGATGAACTGAGGGTGAGTACATTTTCATTTCTGGGTGAACAATTCCTTTAAATGGAAAGGGTTTTGAATGGTGAACAGTGTGGAATGTGATGACTGCGGTGTTCTACGATACCTCACTGCTGCCACTGGCTTTATTATTGACAAAACTTTCCTTGTTTTTCTATTTCATTTTCATGAACACCATGAATTTTTTATGTTTAATGCTAATAATAACCTGATAGTTGAAAACCATTTAATTTGTTGTACAAATTGATTTACATTTGAATGTAAATGTTTGCAAAGAACTATTTTTTTTTTATTGTTTAGTAGCACTTTCTATGAAGCAAATATATATATTACGTAGTACTTCCGTAAGTATTTATATGACTTTAATCAGTTACCAAGGCAAGAATCACTGTTGTTACTGGTATAAATAAAGGGATTTGAACAAACTAGTATTATATTATAGAATAGAACGAGAACCTTTTTTTTTGTTGGTGTATGGAAAAATGGGTGCAAATGATGAATTATTGTTAAAAAGTTTCATAATCATTCCATAATTAAAGCTTCGTAATTATTAACTTTTTTCATAGCATGTGAAACATTTCTAAAACTCAAAATGGGCTTTTCAGTGTTTCATCTTTTAATAGCCATTCAATCTCTTCAATACCGAGGCCAAACTCCACCTGTTTATTACTGTATTGGGCATTACAAAAGAGCATATTCCCAATGTTTGTTTGTTTATTAACAGTTAATTTATGTGTGGCTGTTGTGTCAAAGTGAATAATGTCTGATTGTTAGTTTAAAACACTTGTGTATGAAGCCACTGAAACACACATGATCATGGGAATTGATTCCTTTTACTTTATTGTTCTGTTGTCATTGACATAATGTTTATTTAAGCCAAAGTATTCCTGATCTCGTCAGCTTTAGGAATTTTTGAATTGAATAGGATTTTTATGAAAAATTAATGAATGAAAAATATGATTTTATGCAAGCTTTGTTTATGATTTTTTTATATTATGTTTTTGCTTGTCAGAATATCTCAGCACTGATTCATGTAGTCTGAACTACTCATGAAAAGGCTGATTTCCCATTTGTTGATACTGTGAAAGATTTTCAGATGTTATTAATGAGTTAAGGTATTGATGAGGGCATTGGATGTAATGGCTTTTTACTTCTAATCTTATGCAACTAAAAGTTCACTTTCATTACCAGACTAGCACTGCAGAGGGCGTCAGTGTACTGCGAATGAGTGTGAAACACATCCTACTGTCAAAGGAAACTGATTGTGTGTGTAGAATTATGCAGGTCTAATGTGTTGATTCATAATTCATGAGGGATTCTGCCAGTCGAAAAAGAGTCACTTTTTTGTTGATTAGACCTATTGATATGATATATTTGCCTTTTAATTGATGCATTTGGAAATTCACTACTGAACTATTCAGTACTACGTAGTTTTACTTAAGCAGTTCAGAAGGATGCTACCATGCTCTTTACAATTTTTGCAGTAACCTTTGGGTTACGAGTCTGACTCTCTAACCATTAGGCCAAGACTTTCCCCTCAGTGGGTAATTTAGTGGCATATATAACATATCAATTGTGTTTAACATGATTAGCATGATGGGTATCTAAAAAACACAAGCTTTAGGTGTCTGTGTTTCTGAGTGAAGCTGTAGATGTGTTGAAGTGTGCTGTCTGTATATATATATAGACAGCACACTTCAACACATATATATAT
>NW_015508524.1:17020-17945 GCF_001515645.1 Sinocyclocheilus grahami | reverse complement strand
TGTGTGTATGTATATATATATATATATGTGTGTGTGTGTGTGTGTAATTTTTTCCTGTGATGACAAAGCTACATTTTCAGCGTTATTAGTCCAGTCTGCTTTATTATCAAATGATTAAAATGTTTTTTAAAAAAAAGATACAGTTTCATTAGGAATTTCTTATGAATAAATGTATTTTGGTCTGTTTTGACTGACTGTCATCAAACCTGGACTCAATGTCTGGACATAATTTGGTTTTAATATAGTCTTGGGGCTGACATTTTATCTTTTTCGCTCCTTTTTGCTGAATGCAGGGTGAATAGTACAATGCCATGAATTGTATAACCACTCAGAAATCACACCAGCGCTCAGACTGACTCATTTACTTTTTATAAGTCACTGGTTACAGATATATAAAGCAACAAGAAGTGAGTTCATTGCTGCATGGGTCATTTAGCCTCTACAGAGACCTTTCATCTCTCTCAGCCATATTTCCGCAGTGTACCAACCACAAGGCGCTGTCGTGCACGTGCAGATGCAGTGCACCCGACCCGTACCACCTGCCGACACGGAAACACCCTCCTGGAGACACTCAGAGGGCACCAAGGTACTATTTTCAGAGCCACTGTTTCAATCTAAACACTAAAAATGGAAGAAATCCTTTAAACCAGGCACAGAAACGGATGTACGATGGCTGCCAGAGAATATAGGAAGTGAGGTTGTGCCACATCACCATACTCTGGCTCTGTTCCAAATCCAACGAGCTCCTTTGCTGTCCAAATAAGCTACTACCTTTTAAGGCAGCAAATGGAATACTCTACATAGGCAGCAACTCTGTGCCATACATATAGTACACAAGAGACTGATGAGTTTGCGTTTGCAATTAGACTTTTACATTTATGTTTGCATGACACTTTTATCTGTAGTGACTTGGTACCATTGAATT
>NW_015508524.1:12119-13007 GCF_001515645.1 Sinocyclocheilus grahami | reverse complement strand
CAAATGTACACTGTTATACAAGCTGTACACTCACTACTTTACATATATATGTGTGTTTATTTTTAGTGCTATTTTTATTTATTAATTAATTTTTCAGAATGTTAAAATGTTTTACTGTTAAATTATTAGATTTACTGTTAAATTATTAGATTAGATTTATTATTTGATTTAATGAAGAAAAAAAACTGTTTGATTCAAAGTTGTGTTGAGTTAAATACAACAATGAAATACATCTGATGATACGTTTTTATTTATTAGTTTTTTCAAAATTTCATAATTTTTTTAACTAATTTAAATGATTGTGCATTTGATTTAATGCATTTATAAAAAAAATTAAATAAAAAAAACTATTAGACCTTTTAGATTTGTGTACTTGACTGTCACTATTAACTGTTTCTGAAGTTCTTCAAAAGTTTTTTTATCTGAAAGCCTAAACTATAAAATAATTTATGTAATTGTAAATTAAGATATGGATTTATTTCTGACTACTGTAGACTAACAGTAAAACTGTTGTTTTACTCCGTAAATCTAATTTATGAACTTTCAGATTGGCCTTTTTTTATTGATAAGACGTGCTCTCGTGTCTAGAGGGCATCCAGACTATAGACCTTCCTGCATTCTTGAACTTGGAGGAGGGAAAAAATGACGAAAAAATTACTGCAAGCAAACCTGACCCCTCAACCTATAATCCAACCTTCAATGATAAATTCCTCCCTGGAAGCTTTGAACTCCGTGATGCGCTCCAGCAGGTCTGGAAAGCAAGCGTCTGCAGACCTCCAGAGTCCACAGAAGTGTTTGACTTCTGCCCCTCCCAATCCCAGAAATGCACTGGGGATTTATGATGGTCAGTGAATCACACTATTTTTAGCAGGGCCTCGAAAATGGACT